>NW_027495963.1:0-65181 GCF_021521415.1 Bidens hawaiensis
TTTTTCATCTTTCGTTTTGGGGTGACATTTCATACTTATCAAACTAAATGCTTTATTTACTTGAATCTTTAAACCTACAAACGTGATTGTATACCTTACTTAAATACTTGCTCGATTTGGTGTTCTATGCTTATTTGCTTATGTGTTTATCGCTTTTGGTTGGTGGAAGTCTATAAATCCGTGAACTATCTGGTATTCTCTTATAGCACAGTGTCGTTAACGTAATGCAATTAACGATATTCTATTAAATTCTAGACTACTTGGCGACCCCTTGTAGCTAGGTGGCTCTAACGTAATTCTATTAGCGATTGTCAATTTATCCAAGTTGTTGCTTTTATTTATTGTTTTGTATACAAGTTTTGTGGCTTTCTTTTATTATTATATACTTATATGCTCAAACTTATGAAGTGTTCACCAACATTTGTGTTGACAAACTTTATTTTATGAAATGTTACAGGTTTGAATTATGTTGACTCAAGGACTTGACGAAAAACGTTACCAAGACTATTAGGGTATTAGTAAAACGAACAATATGATTACTACTTCTTTTCAAATTTGTTTATATGAAAGAGATGTGTTGTTTATTGATTTATGAAATAAAATGAGTTGATTATATATTGTCACTTTAAATAGTGTCTTGTGTATTTGGGCAATCGGTTGCACCCCGGCATGTTCCGCCGCCTTTGGTCGGGTGTGACAGGAGGCATGGGGCATGTTTCTTTGTTTCTCTTGTGTTTTTCTTCTGTTTTTCTTCGTCTTTTCGCTTGTTTCTTCGTTTGGGGCTGGGTTTCACCTGAAATTACATTTTATTATGATAAGTAGCTTTATGTGCTATGTTATTTGATAGAAATTGCAGTTTTTAGAGATTATTTGATTCTAAAAAGATGTATATTTTTATATACATCAATCATACACAAGGTTTTGGCGTTTTCACGTCACTCACGTTTGGGCTAAATCCCTGTTCGGCCGAGTCCCCAGTTTAGCATCCCTATATTTAGGCTCGTCTGCAGTTTGGGCTCATCCCCAATTTATATGGGCATGCCCTCACTTTGTTGGGCCTGTCCCCAGTTTATTTGGGCCCGTCCCCAGTTTATTTGGGCCCGTCCCCAGTTTGTTGGGCTTGTCCCCAGTTTTTTGGGTTTAATCCCAGTTAATATGATAAGCTATTTGCATCAGGTATCCTAAGTCTAACTACAAGGATCGTGGAAGTATTCACATTTTTGGTAACTTAGGTCTAATCAGACCTTATGGTATGATCTTAACTTGTCAAATTACATTCATTTAGATTAAGTCTTTAGAAATTCTTAAATTTAAGGATCCAGTATCCTTAATCTAAATTTACAAGGATATTTTATTCTTAAAATTCTTTATGGATCTAAATTATAATAACTACGCTTTCGTAATAATAAACGGTAAGCAAATAGATAAAAAGATTAGAGTTATTATTAAGTCACATTGATTTACCAAAAGCTTTAACCCGGATTTCACCATTTAAACATGGACCATCCAACCGGGTTAAACAGGTGTTACTAGCTGTTCATGATTTGCAGGGAGAATAAGAGGTGTTGGATATATAGCTGGAAGGGAATTTCCCAAGAAAACTCTATAGATATATGCTAATTATATCTAGCTTGTCAAATCTCATATGTTTTTGCAAGAAGTTTGAATTCAAAGGAAAAATGATAGCTGTGATCTTATCACAACCGCCATTTTGGGAACAATTATTAGGGCACGAAAATTTGACACTGTGGATACGTTATCCTGTCATATGTTCTGGATCAGTTATCCTTAGCATGTGTTCCAGATCCTGTCAGGATCAAGGATCCTCAGTAATTATTATTTACTAATGGTTGTTCTCTTTGTATATCAATATATTGACAAGTATAACGGCTGTAGACGTGGTCTTACCTATTATTTAGCCCTCTAAGTGGTCTAGCACGTGGTCAAAGAAGTGTAGCAGCTATAGTGGAGTAGTGACATAAAAATAGGACTTTTTGTTATATTATTTTTGTACTTATAGAAACTATGATCAGGTAGGAACATACACATTACACAACACATTGTTCATGAACTATCAAAGATAATCACTGTAATCATACACACACTTAGCAATATTTGTAATCGTCGATCATAGCTTCCACACTTGTCACATCCTTTTTTGATTAATATATTGGTGATCGACAATTGTCATCACCCGGGGTTTTTGTGCCGGCGATCCTTATCCGATTAAGAGCTTTTCCTCGCAACAAATCTCTGTGTTCGTCCTTATTTCGTTTACGTATTATCCATTGTTATACAAGCACTCAGCCTCACAAAACCGATTTGGTTACACTATCATTAAACCCGATTTTTGACCGAAACAATATATATTATTTATAATTTACCTTGAGTTGAGTCTTCGGATGAGTCAATCCACGCACGTGCCAATGCCATCTCCTCATCCGTTTCCCACTCTGAAACCCTAGTTGTTTGACCGTCAGGTTTCTTTTTATGACTTTGTTTACGACGAACTCGCGGTTCGGATACTTAGGTTTGGGATATTTGGGTTTCGGGTACATGCGAAGACTAATACGGCATTGGCGGTCTGAATAACATATCGGGAAACGGTTGCATGGGTGGAAGCATTACGGGTCGATGACCTTGTTTAGGGTCATTGTTGTTTGCAAGCAAGCTAGCCCACCACAATTGAGTCGGATCCCACGGGTTCGGGTTTGGGATTGGATTTGGGTTTGAGCTCAAGCTTGGGTTCAAGTTTGGGTTTGAGCTCGGAATCATGGATGAGTAAAATGATGGTGTAGAGAGATATGTTTGAGTAAAACGATGGTGTTTGTTTGAGAATTTATAGAAAGTTGTTTGAGTACAATATGCTAATTTTTTATTTTATTTTTATTTTGAAATAGTAATATTATCGTAAAAGGAGGCCCCACACAATTATGATATAGTGCCGGTCTTCATGAGGTCGTCCTTCCTTGAACGCCTATTGAATGGCGCCCCTCGACACCTAACCCCGCCCCAATGAACACCCATAGAGAACTGTCTAAAGGCCAACAAGAATGAGAAGTGTGAGATGCCATAATTAATTAACACGTGTCAATGGACCAAAGGAAAAATAGTATAAAAGTAAAAGTACACATTTGTACTCTCCACATGTAACTCACATGTTAATTTCATTGTTATTTAAAACGTCTAGCTTTTTCATATGATACTTTTAAAAAAAATCAATATACTAAAAAGCGTTTTTTTAATATTTAATATGAGTATGATTTTGTAATATAAAATTTAAAACAAGAATTACGTCATTGTGTCTTTTTGCTTATCATTGTGTCTTTTTTCTTCATTATGTCTTTTTGTTTGTTATTGTGTTTTTTTTTCGCCATTGCGTCTTTTAACTCATCATTGTGTTTTTTTAAATACTAACAACGTCATTATTTAATAATAATATGTAAATATAATGAAAAAGCCAACAAAGTATCTAATACATAAGTATCTAATACATGAAACAGAATAATGAACACATATTACACAATAATCTGAAACGTAAAACATAATGATGAATACATATAACACAATGACTTAAAACGTAAGACATAATGGTGAATACATATAACATAATGACCTGAAACGTAAAACACAATGGAAACTACATATTACATGATGACTTGAACGTAATACACAATCCACATAATACTATTGTTCTCAAATTAAGTGCATGCCACATGTCAATTCCGTACAAAAGACAATGACCGTATTACACAATGACTAAAATACAATGATTAGTTGAAAGACCAATGTTGAGCACAAAGATACAATGGCAAACAAAAAGACACAATGACGTAATCTTTGTTTTAATTTTTATCTTAAATATGAGTACCAACTGAAAAACATAATGACTAAAATCTATAACACAGTGTATAGAAAAACCCAATTAAAAACACAATGAAGAACCAAATAACACAATATAAAAAAGCCCACTATTTTTTTTTAATTTTTATATAACAATATAATATTCATATTAAAGATAAAAAACGTTATTATTATCGTGTATTTTTTATTTTAAATACCGTATGAAAAATTTATTGACGTTTTAAAATGATGGGGAATTAACATATGACTTGCATGTGGAGAGAAAAAGTTATTATAAGTAGGTTATTACTTTAATGTCATTCTTATCCATTTTTGTTTTTAAATTAATCTTTATCATTTAAATCTAATATCAATAAATTAAATTATTTCTCACCATTCTCATTTATTTTAATTGTAAACTGGTACCGATACCGGTATCGGTACCGTACTCCAATAATAAATTAAAACTTAAAAAAAGAAAAATAAAATTAAAACTTAACCCCGACACGTGTATGCGGCTTATATATCAATCGGATACAACTTAACGGAAGCAAAGCACCTCTCTTAATATTATTATTATTCACAGCCTCCTTCTCCATTCTAGGGTTTGTTCTTCTTCTTCTTCTTCTTCTTCAGGTTATTTCTGCTCTGTTGCTTCTGCTTTTAACTCTATTCTCTCTAATCCGTTGTCTAATTTCATTATCCTTCATCAATTACGTTTCCATTTATAAACCCTAATTGCTTCGTACCCTATTCGCACAACTTTCTTTTCATAATCGTTGAGCTTTATATGAGTTAACCCTTTGGTTTTTTTTCTGCTTCTGCCTTTGATTATTATTATTAATTGTTGTAGACTTTGCTGATTATATGTTTTTTAGATCTATAAGAGGTTTACTGCTAAATAATTTAGATATGTCATCACCTAATAACTTTTGATGTTATTCACAGGTAATTGTTGAAGATGGCGCGTGTGTATGTCGGTAATTTGGAACCGAGGGTTAACGAACGCGACATCGAGGATGAGTTCCGCACCTTTGGTGTCATCAAAAGGTAATCAAATCATTATGGATTGTTATGAGTAGAGGATGTATTTTCGTTTGATGTAAATTGTAAGCTTTCATCCTTGGTTAGTGTTTATTTTTGAATAGGTTGGTTAATTTTGATTATTGCTCTTAACTGTCACACATGATACTGTGATAGTGATGATAATTGTATGTACAGGCTTACAGAGTAGGTTATGTTATCTTCAAGGGAAAGTTGAAGTTTTTCCTGCTATGTGTGTAGCTTTGTAAGACTGAATGCACAATTTTTTTTAGTGTTTGATACATAGTTAGTTGAAGTATAATTTGATTTCACATTTATGGAGGTTCTATAAAACATCGGCTTCTTTTGTACACTGAAAAGACACATTTGAGCATTCTGTTTTCGGTTATGTACTTATGTGTAGACGCATGTTTATAAGCACATCTAAATTCTCTTATCCTTGTCTTTGTTTCTCTGAGTCTATCTTTTATGAAATACATCTCATGCTAGTTGGCATAATTTGTTAATGTAGTTCTTGCTCCCTTAAATGGATTTTATGTTCTGTATCAAAGCTTAGTTGTTTCTGTTGATTTTTGATGAAGCTATGAGTTTTTGAAAGCCATGTAGGATATATATAGTTTAATTAATTGTAGCCAGCATCCTATGGCTTTGTTCTTCTGATTTTTCACTATTTTTTATTGCTTTTAGTTGTGTTTAATTATGTATTACTTTATGTTATGCAATTTATGTGATCGTTGCTATTTTTATCTATCAGAGATATCTTAGATCCTTTTGTATATGCTATGTGCAGTGTGTGGGTTGCAAGGAGACCTCCTGGCTATGGTTTTGTTGATTTTGATGACAAACGTGATGCTCAGGATGCCATCCGTGAACTTGATGGTATTATTATTTTTATGATTTTTATTTGGTACTTATATGCTATAACTTATACATGCATCAGGTTTAACCTTTTTTTGGATTTTTATTTATTAATTATTAATAACTCGAACCAGGTAAGAATGGTTGGAGGGTAGAAATGTCTCATAACTCTAGAGGTTTTGGAGGTGGGGCGGCGGAGGCGGAGGTGGTGGTGGTCGTGGTGGAGGTCGTGGTCGTTCTGGTGGTTCTGATCTGAAATGCTATGAGTGTGGTGAGCCAGGACATTTTGCACGTGAGTGCCGTGGTGGTGGCGGAGGCGGCGGTAGACGTCGTAGCCGTAGCCCGGCTGCTAGGTACCGCCGGAGCCCCAGCTATGGTCGAAGGTGAGGCTGCTGAAACACTATATAATTTCTCTTTTGTTTTGTTAAATTTCAAAAAAAAAAAACGTTTTTCTCACAAACATAATATAAAAATGACTTATTTACTGGAAGCAGGAGCTACAGTCCCCGTGGCCGATCACCGCCACGTCGTAGCGTGTCACCACCGCGCAAGAACTATAGCAGGTCACCACCTTATCGTGGTCGTGATGAGGCTCCCTATGCAAATGGTTGAAGTTCTTTAATATTTGTTTTGTCTTCTATTTATATTTTATTTAATGCGTTAAATTTGAGTGCACATTACTTTCATTTTCAAAAGTAAATATCTCGTTGAATCTTTTCAGAAATGGGCTCAAGGACAGGCGTCGTAGCAGGAGCTGATCATTGGAAACCAACTTTTCAAAAATATTGGAACTTGTTATCTGTGCTGACTTGTTTTCAACTTTAATGAATTTGGTGAAGGTTCTTAACTTTTAAAGTAGTTTATTAGTTATTTGCATGTCTGATTATCTACTTTTATTAGAAATCTTAGACCGGTGAGGTGAATGTTATTTTTCATAGACCGTTAAAAAGTCATATGATGGTTGTTTTTGTGTGGAGGTGTTGTGCTTCGTCATTGGTTTTCTGCTTCTACACTTCTCCCCCTGTCTCATCTTGTCTGGTCTGTGCTGCTTTGGGATCATCATTTGAATGATTGTGGGTCCCAGCTCGCCTTTTTTGAATATGCTCCGTTGTTTTTGTTAACGGCATCAAAACAAGAATGGCATGACAGGTACTTTGATATGCTGGTTTTAAAGATATTACAAGGTACCTAAATTGTCACTTTCCATTTTGCAGTCGTCTTCTAAAAACTTCCTGCTAGCTGACTTTCTCTTATTTGGTCGGTACAGATATATATAGACCAAACCTTACAATGAATATGGCTTTTGAGCTTGCCGTAGATTTTCAGTAGTTATGTAGCAACCGGCCCATTTGCTGCAGTAATCTGAGCAACACTTTGGCACACTAGATACTTGTGGGATTTTGATCGTCATCTCTGCACTTCTGGTGGAGGTTGGTTCTGCATTGCTATAATTCATATGCTTGTTTTGAAACCTGTCTGTCAAACCAGCCATGACCTCTGACACTTGCAAAAAGGACCCGTCGATTGTAAAGTTGATGATACAAACAATGATAGGAATGATGCCAAGAATTGATGAAAGTATATATTTTTTTTTAATGTTATTGGTTACATGCTTTGGCTTAGGATTGGTTATACAAACATCCATTGCTTTACTAATCAACCTTGTTTGATGTGATTTGATATAACTTATTTGATCTAATTTGATTAGGTGTGCATATAGACGTATAAAGGACTTATAGGATAGTTAATGTGATGATATAAAGGCGTGATTTTTAATTCAGCTCATAGTTGCAATTTGGATATCCTGTCGCCTCTTTGAATGACGGAAATAATTTTGCTGCCATATCGGAGTGAACAATATTGGGTGGTTGATACGTTATGGATGATCATCTGTTCAGTTTTTCATTTTCTTGTTTGAAGTTATTTCAATTAAAATTAACCGCATTTAGCGTGTTTGAAATCTCGAAAATTGTGTTTAAATTTGGTTTTTGGTTTAGATTTTAGTTTCAACTAACAAAAGTTAAGGGCAGATTGGAATTTGGGGGCAGTCTAAGTTCAAAAACATCATGTTTGATGTTTGAGATTGAGTTTGAAAACTAAAAACCAAGATTTTGGGTTTTTTGAAAATTGCTTTTTAAACATTTTTAAAAAGCTAAAATAAAAGAAATTTTGTGACTGTTAAACATCATTTAACTTATTGTCTTTTTGAAAAAGCCAATAAACCAATAAGGTGTTTTTAAACTCAATTCTAAACATGCTCTCTAACTTAACTATATTACATATTTAAAAAATAGAAAAATAATCAAATTATATTGATACGATAGAAGCTAAATATTTAAACTAGATAGTGATTAAGACATGCTCCACTAGGCTCTAGCACATGCATATGTATATAAAAAAAATAGCATTATAACTAAAAAGGTGGATCAAAAGAGCCAACTAGAAACTTATTATTTATGAAAATTTTTAAGATATCAACTTGCAAAATGAAGAAGGAATCAGTTAATGTTTTAATAATAATTACAAAGGTTTTCATGGTTTCCATGGAGGTGGAGGTGGTGCAGCCGCTGGATATAACGGTGGAATCGACGAAAATATAGAGTTCTTGTCAACACCATCACCCGCGGTTGCAGTGAGCGACAAGCGCTGCAACCAACCCTGCGTTTCCGGCTAATGTGGGCTCGTTATAGCTGTAATCTGAACGAACATCTTTAAACTTATCAAATTGGTCTGGACCTCCGACCATGGCACCCGTGATGTTGTTTGGGTTAGGTTTATCAGAAGACTTCCATTGAAACCCGTCTTTGCATGAGTATTTGATATTGTTATTTGGTATCGATGCACCTCGATGGTGAGCGTGAGTCGGGAATGTGGTCCCGTGTCCTACCACATAGCTCATGTTCATCGGGTTTTTGCCCAAAATGTAGTCCATCTACAAACATAAAATAAGTTAACGCGTTAGACATGTACATTTAACAACCATTTTTAAAACAGTATAATTTCTTTGCTATGATTTGAAGTTGTCAAATTGAACATGTCTTAGTATTCTAGATTTTATTTTCTAAGTAGTTAAAGCCACCATATAATATAAAATGTCTCATCTTTGTATGACATGTTTAGTTTTGTAAACTCCTACTATACAAAAACTAAAAAAAATTAACATGCTCTGTTTGTCATAAGCCTTTTGAAATAGTTTCCACCAATATCATATAAAACATGAATCCAAATTTAAGTTGTAAACCTGAGAAGTTGCAAATTCTTGGAGCGTATTCAACGGAATATACGTTGTGCCACAATACCAGCCACGAAGATCGGCAGCTTTCAAATAATCCACATAAAGCGAAGCTAAAAACACTGTATTGACGACGTATTGTAGATTTTGTGGTCGACCTTGGTTGAGTTCAATTAGCCCACCTACAAAGACATCACACGTTTAGCGACTCTCCTTTAAGTTTTAAGTCAGGTCTGTATTTTAGTAAAACGTGTTATATGCACGCACCTTTAGTCCAGTTACATACTTGATAACGTTGAAGGTACGTACACATGTTAATAGAGGTGGCATTGTGATATTTATATAGCAACTCTTCATAAGGGAACCCTGGGTTCAAAAAAAAGCGAATCCTTGTTAACAAGAGCATGGCAGCAGGTGCCTTGTTATCCCAACTAAGAACTCGTTGACTAGGGTTGTCGTTCAAAGCTATCCTATTTCTAAATAGTCCTGCAGTCGTAGCTAACCTTAGGTAACTAGAGTTACCAGTGGCGTAGTACATCCAAGCGCTACCCCACATGTACTCATCATAGTACCCTGTAGAGTTATAGTAGGGTTCTATGAAAAGGTTGCCTCTACTATATCGGCTACGCTTTCCACTACTTCTTGCAAATGCCCATACTTTTGAGGCACCTTGCACAAGCTTCTTAGAGTATGCAACATCGTCTTTAAAGACGACTTGCAGCTGCCATTTCTCCGGCAAGGTCAGCGCCTGCCATAACAACTTGTATGGGTGGCTTGTAGTCCATGTCTTCAGGTCTTTGCCAACAAGTGTGATCATCCGGTGTGGTTGAACCATTTTGAGAGCCACCCACTTGGGCATAGATGTGGTCGATTATAGAAGCCGAGGAGTTGAAGGTACGAAGCAAGTAATCAGTTCCCCATTTGATAAGTTCACGAGCATGATCATACTCTTTGATGGATTTGTACTTGTGCTCATACTCGATTACACTCCAACTCAACATTGCCATGGCGAATGACATCGGGAAATGGAACTTAGTATTGTCACCCGCATCATAGTACCCGCCTACCAAACCTCCATTGACATCGGTTGCATCAGCCCCGTCTTGAAGCCCTGAATCGCCTCTCCAATCGATCCCATTGTCCTTGGGTAACTTTCCGGCTGCATCGTTTTCCCTTAATGTTAGAATATTATCTAAAATATGCAACAAGACTATTATGTTTGTAATTTGGCTTCACAAGTTTACCCAAACCTAACTAGTCTTTTTTAAACACAAAACTATTTTTGATTAAAGAAATGTTAAAAAACTGGGTAAATAATAATATCATAAAATGCATACTTGCGTGACAAGTGACATTTTCTTGTAAACATTTTTTAAAGGTAAAGTACTAAACAACTAATTGTATGACCAGTGACATTTTCTTTTACTTATGTTAATATTTTTATAATATAATTTTTTTTAATAAGTAAGGTTTTAAAATAGGCTATAAGTTAACTATAGAAAAATTCTGATCCACTAGTTGATAAATATATATAAAAAAACTGATTCAACTTATTGAAAGTCAAAATCAGTATCTTAAGTTTAACTTTTAAACATGAAGTCAAATTGTTAAAAAGATGGTTAAATTAAGAAATGTACATTTCTGGGCGTTGAAGAACAATAGAGCCTTATGCAGTGCTTCCGTGTACTGATTCGATCGCGGAGACCATGATGTGTACTGATCTGCTGCCTGCTGCTGTGCGTGTGACTTATGTTTTTGCAATGACTTTATGATTATAATCGGAAGTCCGATCATCAGAAGAGCAATGAAAATCACAATCACCGTCCATTTCAATGCTTTGCGTTTCTCGAAGTTGCATGTCATCATTGTGTTGTTATATATGTAACATCCAGCTACTCGTACCACCAATATTGTTTGCTTTCCTCACAAAGAACTTACGAATTCGTTTTTGTTTGTCTCGGTGCGTAATATTTTCTATATATAAAATAACTGAACACATGAGTTCTTTATATAGCAAGATTATAATCAAAGAATAGTGATGAACTCATGAACCAACTAATAATTATCTCTAAAAAACTGATAGCAACCCAAATATAATATATTTATATATAAGATAAACCAAAATGCATGTATAGCTGATACCTTATGTTTTGATCTTCATGATCATTGAAGAAACACGGATCCTCCAGAGTGATTTGCTGCATATATTATATCATTCTAAAGAACATATATATTGGTCTTGTGTGCCTTACCTTAAACTGTACGTAAGAAGGAAGAAAGCTTCACAGTTTGAAATTGAATAATACACATTCTTATTCTTTTTTCGTTTGCTGAAGTGGGATTATTATATTAATAGTCTTTAATAGCCCTATTGTATATTGAAGGTTGAGATAGTCTTTGAGAGGTTGAGTTGACTTTTAGAAGGCTGACATGCATTAATTAAAGATTGTTTATTTAATTAATCATATTATTTATTAGTTTTAATGAGTTGTATAATGAGATGAAAGCTGGATTTAAATGAAAGAAGCATGTTTAAAGCATCACTCTTTATTATAACAACTCACATATCCATCTTTCTGCTCTTAGTTTTTACTTCATACGCATTACACTCGCCTCTACATGATGCCACCAGTCTGCCGTGGTTCTCTCCGATAACTTCCATTGTAGATGCTTAGTTCTATCCATATTTATTATCACTATAGCTCGTCTAAAATTTAATAAGGTATACAAGTTTTCTATTAAAACAGAAGGATTACCTTAATAGAAAACTGATCTGTTGGGTAACTTGCATCTATTATTCAAAAATCTAATTAGAAAATGTTTTATTTGTTCAAACACTTTTATTTCATTTATTTAATCTAATGGTATCTTGGCATGTTATAATGTGTTTTAAATAATTGTTTAGAAAAGTAAACAAAACGTGAATTTCTCCATCTTCTTAACAGTTCCATCTTCTTTGGCGACACGTACTGGAAACACATTTCCGGCAAAGTTTCGGTAAGACGTTGACGTCGACAT
This sequence comes from Bidens hawaiensis, assembly GCF_021521415.1. Taxonomy (NCBI): domain Eukaryota; kingdom Viridiplantae; phylum Streptophyta; class Magnoliopsida; order Asterales; family Asteraceae; genus Bidens; species Bidens hawaiensis. Next base: position 11,996 of record NW_027495963.1, read on the forward strand.
GAACAATGTTGTCAGATATGGCATCCCGACGTTGTCGACTTGAACATGAACGTGGATAACATGTCACCGGCGATGAGATGGGCATGAAAACACATCGCCGACGACCAGTTCAGGACACAAGTCATTCACTGATTGGATTAATAACACGTCGTCTCGCTAATCTAACACGTTTTTGATGACCAGATAGTGTGGGAACTGAAGAAGCACGAATCTGAACTTGAATAGGCCGGACCGATGATTCCACAGGACAAGGGTCAGATAACTACTAACACGACGGTACAAGCTCAGCTCAAGAGGTCCGGTGACGGAAACCTACAAAACATAACACCATGAGCTCGTTACGGGAAGGACAAGAGGGGAGGTCTTCCCGTAACCACCATCCGACGTGAAATAAGTACAATTCTAGAGAGAGAGAAAGTACTTTAAGTAATTGATCTAATATGTGAAGTGTGAATGAATACCTCACGATGATGGAGAGGGTATTTATAGCCGGTGGTTAGGGGAAATATTATTGGTACAACCGTTCCTTTCTAGGAGATGCTATTTGTAACAAAAATGGACATGTGTCCACATATGATAGGACGGGACAACTAGCCATGTGCACGGTTATAAAAACATTGCCAGTTGTCCTTTTCTGATTGGTTGTTACATCACGTGCTTCCCAAGAAAGGATCTTCACATAAATCTTCTAGAAGGAAGTTAGTTACAATTGATTTGCTGACATCACTCTTTAGTCATCTTTGCGCATGAAGGGAACACCCTGCGGATGACTTCTGAGGGAGTCCTGATAGACCCGCAGGTAGTCTCTAGAATTGTTCTTAAATATTCCTCTGACTTAAGTTATGCGGGTGATAAGAATGTTCCGTGGGTGACTCCTGAGGAAGTCCCGAATGACCCGTGGATGATCTTTTATGGGTATTTAGGTCTTTTCACTACCCTACCTCTATATGCCTCCCATTCCATTGTTTCTTCCGCGTGAAGTTTATGCGGGTGAAATTTTAGACTTAAGATATTTTATGGGGATTTTGAATTTTATGTGTGTGCTCTGTGTAAATATTTCTTTCTGAAGATAAACATAAAAAGGACGACGTGACAGGCCTACAGGCGCCATATGGTGATGTGACGTTTGTGCCAGCTGTCAACTGTACTCTACTATATCACTTTTTTCGTTTTTTGGTTTTCCCACGTGACGTGGCGTATCCTGACTGGACCCTTTAATTTCTCGCATCGCATTAACTTTCACATCGCATTAACTGCGATGTGTATAAATAAGACTTTTGGGGTGACTAGTGAAACTTTCATCTTTTTTGTATTTCCATCTTCTTCTTTATTTCTCTCGAATCGGAAGTTATTCTCCACTATTCACCATTGCTCGCTGCTTTCCCTTATCCTCTTAAATAATGGCCGGTGACAAGAAGACGTCGTCTTATCCTTCGGTGGAGTCCATCGAGATCAACTGAAAGAGATCTGAGTTTGAAAGACTCATTGCTACTTATGTCCTAGCACCGCAATGGGGGGGGGGGGGGGGGGGGGCAGAGTACCCTGCCGCTGGATGTACTGCTAATAAACCTCTGGTAGGCAAGATGGCCTTATATGCAGAATATTTCACAAACGAGAATCTTAGGTTTCCGATAACCAAGTTCCTGGGCAACGTTCTTACTGGACATGGGATCCATTTATCCCAACTTCACCCATTTGGCCTTATGCGGATTCGACATTTTGAGTTCGTTTGTAGAGCCAATAATATAGTGCCGACGGTGGACAAATTTTCCGTTTTTTACAAGATGAATGTGCGAGGGAATTGATTCAACTGCTCTACTACCTCAAAGGGAGTTGTTGGCATTGAGCCTCCTCACAGTGCTTATGAGTGGAGAACAAATTCTTTTGGATTTCAGAGAAGGTGGTTCCAATAACCATGGTACATCGTCATCTGAATGAGAAGTTTCCAGATCTGCAGCTTGCGTGTCACGAAGGGCAGGCATGGTACAATACTTTGGTCCAGACCCCGACCCCAATGCGTGCAATTTATGAGGGTGCTCTTGTTTGGGCTGGTATGAGCCGCATTATATCCTGAGTTTGAGCTATTCTTCCAAAACGCGGATGAGAGTAAGTATTTATTTACCAATTTTTTGTAGCTTTCGTTTTTGAACCATATTCTGAGTGTTTGTCTACGCGGAGTTTGCAGGTGAGGGGTCAGTGCTGAATGCACTTTTTGATAAGACAGTGGGGTGCATGCAAAATCGCCCGTGTGATCCAACCGTTCTTCCAATATTGGACAAAACGAGGGACCATTTTTTGTTTCCAAAAGACTTGCGGCCTGAACCTGTGGTGCCAGAGGCACTCTTTCAACTAGGTGAGTTTTCTTTAAACCCTTTGCCTTTAAATGCCTTAAGTTCAGATGGGGTGATCGTGTTATTGTCTTCAAGCGACGAATCTTCACCCCGCGAAAAGCATTATCTTAATGATTCTCCTGAAACGTAGGCTGTTATGCGTGCCTTAGCAGATCGTGAGAGGAAGAGGAAACATCGTTCCTCAAAATATGGTGAGGCATAAGGAAGTCAAGCTGATGTCGAAGAGGAACCAATAAAGAAGAAGCGGGCAAAAGGCCCTAAAAAGAAGAAAATCAGTCTTGAGGGCCGGGTCAATGAAACGGCCATGCGATCCCCTCCAAGTAAGCTATTGTTTTCATACAACTTAAAACAATTATTACTTCTATTTCCTTTCTTGTTGACATATTCTTTATCATCCGCAGAAAGACAGTTGAACCTGACCAAGGTGTAACAATCAAAGACCCTCCATATCTTCTGCACACGGTTATCATTTCTGATGACATTCCCGACTCCAAGGGAAAGGACCCGATACAAGATGTTGAGAGTCAAGGGACAGAAGAGTCCCCACACAACTCACCGCATTCTCCTCCGCATTAACCTCCACATTTTTCACATTCCTCACCACTGCATCAATCAGGTGGTGGAGGCACATATCACTCCCAACAGTGTCCAGAGTCTAGAAGGTTCCATCGTCCTTCTGAGGCTGATTACTATGAGATGGCCAATCCCGGCGAGGACGACCACCGCGTTTCACCGACGTGGAAGTCTGTGCTGAGTTTCTTAGTCATGGGATTCCGCCGGTGGTATGTGCATTTCAACGTGGTCGTTCATGTCATGATCTTGCTCACAGTTTCAACTTTATCATGGCCAACACTGTGGCTAGCGGGCAAGAGATATTCAGGGAATGGCTCTCCATGGAGGAGAGATGGGGTGAGATGTCCAGGCAAGTATAGGAAGATAAAAAGACTGCCGAAGATCAACGTTTGGAGGCTAACACTACAAAGTGGAAGCTAAAGGACACTGAGATCTCCCTTCAAACAGAAAATGACCGTCAAGCTGCGCGGCTCGTTCATGGGAAGAGGCATGCAAAAAACAAAATGCCATTCTTGCTGCCGCTCGTGAAGAGATCAAGCATAAGGAAGCTGATCTGGCCAAAGCCTTGGAGGCCAATGCTGCTTTGGAGAGTCAGGTTACCAATCAAGGTAATCTGATTCAGTCATATAAAAAAGAAGCCAGGTTGCGGAAGGAAAAAGCGGAGGAGATGGGTAAGCAAGCAGAAGAGCTGAAAGCCGACGATGTCAAGCTTGCGGAAGGATACAAGGAATCAGAGAAGAGAGCCAAGCGGGTCGAGGAGGAGAAGCGATGGTTGATAACTGAAGGTCTTTCTCAGGTTTGTTATCCTCCTTTCTATAATTACCTTTCATACATTTGTTTTTATGAGTAATGACTGTTGTTTCTATCATATGATAGATGATTGACCATATCAAGGATGGGCCAGATTTGAGTGATTGTCTTGCTGTGTTACTCAACATTTCCTCTCAGGATGGCCGCAAGGTCGGCTTTGATGAGGATGTTGAGTATATGAATACCCAACACCCACTTGAAGAACACCCACTGCATGATCACAATGTAGGAGCAGAATATGATAACCTAACGTTCCTTCTTCAAGATATGTTCCCTGAATTTTCCGCGGATGCAAATGGTGTTCAGTGCCTCAAGGAATACTTGAACGGGCCTTCAGATGACACACCTACTCCTCCTACTTCTCCAAAACCCGATACTCCGCAAGCTCAAGATCAAGAAGGATCAAATCCTCAAGACAAAGTAGCATAGGATTTCATGGTTTTGATTAGGAAACCTTTTTGTAATTGCAACCTCTGTAATCCCTTTTGACGTATATATGAAGCATTTGTTCTTTACACTTTGTTTTATTACTATAAATAATATATGTGTTGTGTAGGATCTTCATAGACGTCAATAAAGGATTGCTTAAGCAATACTATGACACGTAGGTCACTATGGTCCGCAAGCTAGGAATAAGTTTAATGAAACGCGAGGTTACTTCTGACACTCAATCCATATATAAGTTTAATGACACGCGGGTCATTTCTGACACTCAGGCCAAGTATAGGTTTTAGTGACACGCGGGTCACTTCTGACACTCATGCCATATATAAGTTTAATGACACGCGGGTCACTTCTGACACTCATGCCAAGTATAAGTTTAGTGGCACGTGGGTCACTTCTGACACTCAGGCCAAATATAAGTTTAATGACACGCAGGTCACTTCTGACACTCAGGCCAATTTGTAAATCGCGGGTAGACAACTTCTTACCAAGAAGTGGCACGCAAGCCCATTTACAATATAAGAGTTAGCATGACGTGATAGGCAAATCACTCTCAACTAATAATGGCACGCAGGCCAACAATAAAAATAGAAATGTAAATCTGTCCAAACAAAGTGTATACCTTTCATATGTAGCATTTCTCTAACTGGGTGATGTTAACATTCTTGGAATTTCGGTTCTGTCCAACTTATATAACGTGTAAGAGCCTTTAGATAAAACTTCTTTAACTCGATAAGGCCCTTCCCAAGTTGGAGCCATTTTGCCCGGAGGCTCTTGCCCTGATGCTTCGTTATTGCGGAAGACAAAGTCCCCCGTATGAACCTTGCAGATTTTAATTTTTGAATCGTAATACTTTTGAAGTTGTCGTTTATAATTATGTTCTTGAATGAGTGCCAACTCACCTCGTTATTCAAGGAGATCAAGATTAGACGCAGTTCTTCCTCATTGTTAATGACAGACAACATCATTGCGGATGGAATTCCAATTTCCGCTGGAATCATGGCCTCAGTACCATATGTCAAACTGAAAAGTGTTTCTGAATTGCTCACCTTCTTTTGGGTTCGAAAGGTCCATAACACGTGAGGTAGTTCATCAACCCACCCGGTTCGCTTAGTTCCAAGTCTAAAATTGATCCCGCATTTAATGCTTCTATTTTCTCTTTCAACTTGGTCATTGACCTGCGGGTGAGCCACCGATGTGAACACTTGATTTATTTGCAACTCTTTCAGCCATGTTTGCAACCCGCCATCCGCAGATTGGATCCCGTTGTAACTGACCAATGTTTGCGGAAGACCAAAGAGGCAGATAATAAACTCCCATAAAACAATTTTCACACTTGCAGCCGTGATTGAAGCAACTGGCTTCACTTCAACTCACTTGGTAAATGTAGGTCCCCCCGGGGGCGTCGCCGATCGATACGAGATCCGCACGAGGTCTAGGAGTGCGGAATCCTCCTAGACTCGTTAATGGTGTACAAGATGAAGAACACAAACACGTACACGAACAAATACACGAACAAATACAAGAACGGGATAATCAAATCTGCAGATTCATATATAATAATCAAAACACGTTACATACCATAACCAAACAGAAGACACGACTGACCCGAGGTGAGCTCTACCTCGGGTCGTCTCACACGACTCTCCTTGTCTCTTACTCTCTCTAAACAAACAAACTGCTCAAAACACACACTAATTTCTGGATTTAACTAAACCTAAACAAGACACACGTATATATATATAAAACATTCTCGGGCCTGGGCTTCAGTAGGCGTTAGTAGGCGAAGTTGTTCATAACTTCGCCTATGGCGAAGTTGTGATAACTTCGCCTAAGGTGAAGTTGTCCTAACTTCGCCGTTGGCGAAGTTGTTCTAACTTCGCCTAAGGCGAGGTTGTTCTAACTTCACCTATGGCGTCTCCGCTGGTCTGAATTGCATAGCGACGGTCACAAAATGCACCAACAGTCTCCCCTTTGACCGTTGCTCTCAATTCTAACAAACACAAAAGATCATCTGTTACAAAACATGCACCAACAGACTCCCTCTTAACTGATGATCTTCTGTTTGCTCATCAACCAGCCGTGTCTAAAACTGTCCTGTAGCTTCACAAATCTACCAATCACCCAGCGTCTTCCATATCAGATCTCCCCTTCAGTGTAAGCTTCTCCGACTATAATGATTGAGGTCTTTGAAATGCATGCATCCTCGTGCCAATAGATCATCTCAACCAATCACGTGAGTCCATCTGACTTCACCAACACGTGAAGTTGGGCGTCCTCCACAACTTCACCAACTCGTCGGCATACGATAAGGTTTAATCTTCAACTACTAAACATCAAGTGATCAATTTCATCACAAAACCACCTCGACAGAATCTAACACATGACCATTAATTAATCTGAAGCATCTTCAATCACCAGGGATAACGATCAAGAACATAAACACTTTAATTCCCGATTAAATCCAACTTGTTCCAGAATTTTCACTCTAATAAATGAGCATCACGTTTCAGGATCCAATTCTCGAACGCCTTGAAAATAACATAAATAATATGCTCTGACCGCAATCCAGTAATGACGAAAACCTTCAGTTCAATTTGACTTTCTTCAGTTGGTCAACCTCGAACAACAACAATTTCATTGCCCACAAACACCCAAATATGTGTCAATATCCAGTTTCAATCAATATCCCATTCTCAAACTCAACTCCATATCCAGAGTTGACACGTATTTGTTCACACGTAAGACCAAGAGATAACAAGTTTCACTCGTTGACGGAACAACGTCTTCGGTCTCATAATAATCGTGTACACCTGGCCATACAGACGAAAACTCCAAATACTCTTTTTTTTTATTTTTTTTTATTTTTTTTTATTTATATTTATTTATTATTTTTTTTTTAACTTCGCCGAGAAGTCAACTTCGCCTAAAGTCAACTTCGCCTGTTCATAACTTCGCCTGGCTATAACTTCGCTTGGCTGCTAACTTCGCCTGGCCAATAACATCGCCGAAACCCTACGAACAGTGACGGCAACTTCGCCTGAATCCCATAACTTCGCCTGCGGCGCTGTTCAGCCAAGAATGCATCAGATTCGTGCCAGAAACACCAAAACGCAGATCTCGAACCATAGCATAAGAGCCTAAGGCTCTGATACCACATGTAGGTCCCCCCGGGAGCGTCGCCGATCGATACGAGATCCGCACGAGGTCTAGGAGTGCGGAATCCTCCTAGACTCGTTAATGGTGTACAAGATGAAGAACACAAACACGTACACGAACAAATACAAGAACGGGATAATCAAATCTGCAGATTCATATATAATAATCAAAACACGTTACATACCGTAACCAAACAGAAAACACGACTGACCCGAGGTGAGCTCTACCTCGGGTCGTCTCACACGACTCTCCTTGTCTCTTACTCTCTCTAAACAAACAAACTGCTCAAAACACACACTAATTTCTGGATTTAACTAAACCTAAACAAGACACACGTATATATATATAAAACATTCTCGGGCCTGGGCTTCAGTAGGCGTCAGTAGGCGAAGTTGTTCATAACTTCGCCTATGGCGAAGTTGTGATAACTTCGCCTAAGGTGAAGTTGTCCTAACTTCGCCGTTGGCGAAGTTGTTCTAACTTCGCCTAAGGCGAAGTTGTTCTAACTTCACCTATGGCGTCTCCGCTGGTCTGAATTGCATAGCGACGGTCACAAAATGCATCAACAGTAAAATAATCGATTTCCACGATTAAAAATTTTAAGCGTCTCGGGGCTTTTGAAATGGCCCCATGATATCGATTGCCCACTTATGGAATGGCTATGTGGATGATACCAACACCAATTCATTTTTTGGCTTCAGGGTATTGGGCGCATGTCGTTGGCATGAATCAAATTTTCTAATTCCAGCCATTGTGTCAACGTGCATCTCTGGCCAGTAATATCCCGCGTTCATCAATTTAGACACCACCAATATGGGACCTGCGTGTAAGCCACATATATGTTCGTGAATTTCTCTTATAATATTATTGGCATCTTCTGCATCGACACATCTGAGGAGCGGGCCCAAGAAAGATCTGTGATAAAGTACCCCATCATGCAATTGATAGTTTAATGCCTTGTGTCAATTTTTTTGGGTTGCTATCTTTCCTTCCGGGAGCGTGCCGGATGACAGATATGCAACAATTGGAGTCATCCATGATTCTACTCTCGCCCGGATGACTAGAACCTGATGTTGCGGAACTTAAAGACGATCTAGAACTTTGATGCGAATGTCTTTTGCGAAGTGTTCAAAGCTCGTGGAAGCCAACTTGCTCAAAGATTAGCATATTGGTTCTCACTTCTTTTAATGCGAATGACTTTACAGGATGCAAACTGAAGTATAATTCCTTTTCCTGAGACAAGTATGATGCCATTACTTCATTTTAAGCTTCATTAGACCCATTAATTTTCCCCGCAATTAACATTGAATCGACACGTGCTTCCAGATGTTGAACGCCAAGTTTCTTGGCAATTCGCAATCCTGCCAGGGAAGCTTTATATTCTGCTTCGTTGTTAGTACTCTTGAAATTTAACTTGATAGCATAGGTAAACTGATGACCTTATGGATTAACCAACCTAAGACCTGTCACACCCCGACCAAAGGCGGAACATGTCGGGGCGTAACGTATTGATTGGACAGTAGCACAAAAGACACTAATTAAAGCGACAATAATTATTTAATTTCATTAACATTAAAAAAAGTACACAAATCCAATATACATAATAAATACATCATACTTTTTGGGTTTAGAATAAATATCCTAAGGTAAAAACTAATATCTTCAATCTTGATAAAAGTAAATTACTTGTACTTGTAACATGTATAAAAATAGAGTTTGTCAACATGAATGTTGGTGATAATACATAAGTTTTAGTTTTATATATATATATATATATATATATATATATATATATATATATATATATATATATAAATCACAATTCATATGTAAATGATGAGTATTACAATTCATATGAAAATGTAAACAACTAAAAAGATGTGGACCCGTTCTTGTTGATACGAAATCAAAGTACTTGGGTAAGTGTATGATCATACTATATGAGGATAGATGAGGATGAGATACCAACCACCAAACATAAAATAAACAATTAAGCACATAGAGCATGCAATAATCACAAATAAACATATATTGAATTGTGTTATAAATAGATAAATAAATAAAATGAGTAATTTAAATAGGGTATACATGCCACCCCCAACATTATAAAAGATGAAAAAGGGAGATATGTAAACTCACCTTAGAGAATAAGCAAATGAATAAATACGTTAAGATTGGGAGAATAAGCGTCGCGCTCGAGAGGTAGCAAAGTCAAATCCTAACAAGTGTAATAACGGGAAATACTACAAATTAACAAATGGACTAAGAGAGAAACGAGATATGAACGGGTATTGAGCGTATATCATATTTTATTTAAAGTTTATAATTAATAAAGATTACTTATAAATTAATATTGCATTAAATTATAATTGTTTATAAAATATTCGTGCTTATGTTATTTAAAGCGGTAACAATATATATTTATAAAAATACCATTTGTTATAAATTACTTAGCCAAATTATTATGTAAAATAATATTATATACCTTAATTTACGTATTTTAAATAAACAAAATCTTTTTAAATATTCATTACAAAAACCCTTATAAACTTTTAATAACTATTTTACATATATTTATATATACATAGATATATATATATATATATCTAGTTTTAACCGAGATTCAGAAAACAATGAGTTAATAAGTTGGTTTTAATAAGATATAAATTATTTATCATTTATTAAGGTTTTAAAAATCATTTGAATTGATTATTTAACAAAAATACCAAAAAAAAAACAAAGGCAAAACGGGGTGGCAGGGAGTCGAACCCGCGACCTCCACCCTAGGATTCAAGTGACTTAACTAGTTGAACGATCCAACAGTTTGCAACAATACCCAGAACTAAAATAATATAAACATAAGCAAACATCAACAGATTGGCTAAGAACCCTAACAGATTCAATTGACCCAAATCTGTTAATGTTTATCCAATTAGCCTTAAGGATTTTATTCAACACAGTATCGCGATTCTAAACATGTATTCAATTACCTCAAATGAAGATCTAAAGAGGGGGAACGAGATCAAAACGGGCCGGCAGTTAGCGAGTAAAATGATTCAATTAAATAAGGGGGTTTTAGGTCGCGATTGCTTGAGTGAGTTGTGGACGAGTTTAATCGAATTATAGGTACGTAATTATAGCATTATGAGGTCTAGGTCAGCCGCGATTTATAACTGATTGATTTGGCTGTTAATTATGTGATTATGGTATGATTTAGACGCGTTTTGACCAATTAACACTTGGCAATAACAACTCCATGATTCCCGGCGTGGATTTCGGGTCAAGAAAGCAAGGGTGTTGGCCGATGGAGGGAAGAAGAAAAAAAAAGAGAAAAGAAAAAAAAATAAATAATATTTATAATTTGCATATTGATTCTTGATGTTTGAATGTGGAGACATAAGTGATAAAAACAAATGTTAGAGGGTGGTTTTCGGGTTTTAAATTTGACAAATGATATAAGACCCGCTCCAGAACCTTCACCACTTGACGCACCATCCGTGAACAATGAGCACACTTGGTCCTGTTCCGGTGGTGTAGGGGTTTGTTGTTCGATTAAACACTCATCTTCTTTATTCTGTGGAACATCTGTTACAAAATCTGCTAACACTTGTCTTTGATTGTAGGTCTTGGTTTGTACTCAATCGTATGTTTGCCTAAATCAATAGCCCATTTGGTCAACCTTCCAGACAATTCAGGCTTTCATAAAACACTCTTTAATTTATACCTGTCAAAACGTTGATTGGGTGCCCTTGAAAGTACCTGCGGAGGCGTCTGGCTACGGAAACTAAGACCAAAACCTACTTCTCAAGCATCGAATATCTTGTCTCAGCATCTGTCAACATTCTGCTAACATAATAAATCGGTGTTTGGACAGTTTTTCTATCTGTTAACAACACTGATCAAATGGCTATATCTGATGCTGAAAGGTACAAGGTCAATGGTTCTCCCACTTGTGGTGCAGACAACGTAGGCAATTCCATTAATCATTTTTTGACCTACATAAATTCTCGATCAGCGTCCGCAGTCCACTTAAAGTGTGCTTTCTTTAAACTGTTCCTTAATGTTGACACAAAAGGAAAAGACTTAGCCGCGTGATTGTCTAGAAATCTGTTTAAGGCCACTAGTCTTCCATTCAACGTTTGCACTTCCTTGAGGGAAGAAGGTGAAGGCATGGGGGTGATTTCTTGGAATTTATCCGGGCTTGCCTTGAAGCCCGCACTCGTAACGATTACCCAAAAAAATTGCCTTCTTCCATCCCAAAATAACATTTACTTGGATTGAGTTTCATGTTGATCTTTCTTAAAGTGTTGAATGTTTCTGCAATATCTACTAACATTTGATCTTCCTCAACATTTTTTATCACCAAATCATCCATATAAACTTCCAAATTGTGCCCAATTTGTTCTTTAAAGACATCATCCATCATCCGCTGGTATGTTGCCCCCACATTTTTCCGTCCAAAGGGCATCATTTTATTAAAATATGCGACTTAGTCTGTGCGGAATGCGATTTTATCCTCATTTCCAGCTGCCATGCGGATCTGACGATAACCCTTGTAAACGTCGAGGAAACATTTAAATCTAAACGGTGCATCCGCGTCGACTTTCAGGTCAATTTCTGGTAAAGGATAACAGTCCTTTGGGCACGCCTTGTTTAAATCCTTAAAATCAATACACATTCTCCATGTCCTATTACTTTTGGGGACAATCACATGATTTGCTACCCATGTTTGGTAACGCATGTCTCTGATGATCCCGGCATGCAATAAGTCTTGAACTTGCTCTTTCATTGCTTTTGTTTATTTAGGACCCATCTTCCGCTTCTTTTGGACGATTGGAGTGAACGCTGGGTTGACCCGCAACTTATGTTCCACAATTTCTCTTGGAACACCAGTCATGTCCGCGGGTTGCTAGGAAAACACATCCAAGCTTTTCACTAACAATTGTTTCAAAAATGTCCTCACTATTTCAGAAGTAGTAGGACTGATTGTTACTGTCTGTTTCGAAAACTTTGTGTAACATCCCTAAAATTTTGGTCCAAATATGACAACTTAGTGAAGTTAAAGGATCAAAATTATTAACGAGAAAATTTAAATAAAGAAAATAAAATCATTTTATAAAGAAATAAAAATATTTCAAAATAAGTTATCCCATGTTAAGGATATGGAATAAGGAAATTCCATCCCACATGGAAAGATGGAAGAAAGTGGAAACATTCCACATGGGTATAAATAAGAAAGTTAAAATCCATCCCACATGGAAAGTGGGAAAGATTTGGAAGCTCTTTATAAAGAGATAGAATTCCATAGTAATATTCTTTTATTCTTAGCATGCACCCAGGGGTCCTAGCGGAGGGTGCGAATCACCCGACGCACACGAGCACGGGCTCGGGCGTTGGGTGATGGGCGTAATGTGGCGCACTTTGCACTTCGTCCGCTTGAGAGCCGCCTTAGTATTTTTGGAAAATGGTAGTAAAACCCAGACATGACAAGTTACCAATAACGAGGGACTAAAAGTAAAAAAAATTGAGTTCAGCATGCCATCGCGATACGCGATGAGCCCAGACCAAAGGTCATCGCGATACGCGACCTTAATAACTCAGCAGACCACGTGTCATCACGAAATATGGCATATCATTCTTCACACACTAAAATCACTTCCTCTTTCTAGAAATACTCTCTCTACCTCGGTTTTCGTGCCCTCGATCAGCGTGCCGTTTTCCAAAGTACATGCCGACCAATCATGACAACCGGTGCACCTCGTTTTGCGTGCCGAACCTCGTAAATCATGCCAAGCTCCTGAGTTCCGCCAATTTGAACCATAGTACGCGACATAGAGTAGAAGTACTGCTCGTACAAGTTTAGACATATATAAACTCCGAATACCCGTGTAAGGTAGGGGTTCTGCCTAATTCATTATTTTATAATTATATTATATGGCTTAGATCATAGTCAGGGATATAGCCCAAATCTTGATCAAAATTATGTTTACATAAGCTTTGAACATACAAAGGATTATAGTAATGTTTCTTTACAATTAAGAAACACATAATTTTCATTCATGAGGATATAGTAAAAATATAGTTTCTTCGCGATTAAGAAACGTAACATTTTATATACAAGGAATATATTTAATATATTGTTTCTTCATGATTAAGAAACATAAGATTTTACATACAAAAATAGCAGTCAATGAATGTTTCTTCTTGAAGAAGAAACATATTATAGATGTTTCTTCATGAATATGAAACTCAGCATATGATTCAGTAAAAAAACAGAAAGACTACAGGTCTTGATATTTTATTCAAACTGATGATCAGTCAAGATATAAAGCTATTAAAAACCAGACTAAAGGTCTATAGCCGGATCAAGAGATCCGGGTAATTATATAAACCTATTTTATTATAGATTAATCAATCATTCATTCACAATCAAGTTTTCAAACGCACACCGACGGTACATGTGAATACGTTTACCTTTACAATAAGTCAAAACATATTTATGCTCTATAAGATGAATTGGTTGTTTGTATTAAAGAGTCAGTCAGCGTTTACATGAGATTGTGTGATCTCTAAAACGTTATAATACAAAGTAGAAAATAAAATCAACTCAGACCGATTACACATGTGTCTGGATCCAAACATAACTGTTCAGCCTAAAAAGTCAAAGGCTACGTGACCGTGGGCTAACAGTCATAACTAGTTCTCCATTAAGGGCTACGTGGCCCGGGGAACACTTTTGTGTATGTAGCGCAGTGGTACATATACCAGAAGTAGAAATATTTCCACAGAGCTTGTCAAGAAAACTTTATTTGTATTGTAACTATAATTTACATATTTTTAGAGTCAACGATTCACCAGAATATCGCTGACGTATTTTTCCCCACATTGCAGGGAAATATGTTAGTACAGGTAGCAAGAAATTTTAGTCATTCATGAAGATAGACGCTCGCAAGGTAGAGATGGCTCAGTTATAAATTATTAAAATATTATAACAAGATTTAAATATGATTTATAAATCAAACACTTGGGTATTTATTATCCGAGAAGTTTTCAAATAAATTTATATTTTATTATAACCTAAGTTTTCCGCTAAAATAAACTGCAACTCTGATATATTTAAAAAACAGGTACCAACAAATAGTCATACGCCTAGGCCCTAAGCCGGGATGTGACACTTTGGGTTCATCGCCCATTTATCCGGCTCAGTTCTTTCACCATTTTTGGAATCTTACTTGGTTTCGAACTTTCTGTTGTGAAGCAATGTTTGTTAACACGGATGATTGCCACACCTGTACGTGTTGGGACTCCTAACGCAACATGAGCTGTAAATGAATTAGCATTGAAGTCACCAATTGCCTCTCTTCCCAAGTTTATATCATGCTTTGGCTTGGCTGGCAGAACCATAAATTCAACCTCCTCAGTTCGCGAATGAGTGCCATCACTGAAAGTAACTGGGAAAGAAACTACCCTTCGTGGATGCATTACTTCATACCCAAATTAAGACACAGGCGCGTGAATAGGTTTCAATCTCGCCTTGTCTTCCTCGTCCAATTGTTCAATACATTGTTCACACATGATATCAGACGTACTCCCTATATCAAAGAAGACGTAGTGAGATCTATAGTGTCCAATCAAGGCATTAATTATCAGCATGCACTTCATACATGGACCCCCTTTTACCCGTAGAAACACGACATGCTCGCTCTTCCACTCTTCATAATCAACTTCTTGTCTTTCGTATCCACAGAGATTTTCTCCTTAGATCATGTGAACATTTAGATCCTTAACCTTCTTTTTAGGCGAGCTAGAATTGACTTGTGCGGGTGTCTTGCGGGTTTCCTGCATTACATTTTTCAACAAATGTTCTAACTTTTCCTATTTGATTGCATTTTCAATCTCTTTCCTTAAGCTAACACAATCATCCGTGTGATGACCGATGTCATTGTGAAACATACACTACTTATTAGGGTTCAAATGCGTTCTCTTTATTAGTGGTTGTGGTTTCCTGAATTTCACATTTTCCGTAGTTAAAATCTCCGAAGGAGTTTTTGTTAATGGAGTCCATCTGTTATTATCTTGCCTCAGATTATGATCCTTATTCTTGTTACCAATCGATGTTCTCGCATCTGGCTGTTTGAAGTTTCTGCGGATGGTTGGATTCTAGACCAGATTGAACCCTGCGCTGGTCTATTCACCAGTGTATTCTTGAATTCCACCTTTGTTATCTGTTTAGGGCTTTTAGATCCCAAGGTTTTCTTTATCCTAGCAAAAAGTTTTGCTGCAGACATGATTTCATCCCAAGTTTTGAGCGTACCATCTTTCCCAGTTAAGCATCTGATTAAGGCCCCACTCTGCACGTTCTTGCGGAAAGCACCGCACAACATATCTTCACTAATACCACCAATGTTAAAACTTTCATCATTAAATCGAGTAATGAAATCTTCAATAGATTCATTGTCCCATCTAATGACATGCAAAATTTCATACGGGTCCCGCGTGTGCTTTTTCTGTTGTCTGAAATGCTGTGAGAACTTAGCTACCAAATCATCCCAATATTTAATATGACCATCTGGTACTTCTCGAACCACTTGCAGGCAGCCCTCGTCAATGTTAATGTAAACATATGACACCAGTAAGGAAGAGTCCAACCGCCGACTCCCCCTACCGCATCAAAATTGAGCAAATGATCACTCAGATCTGTCTTCCCATTATACTTTCCCAATTTTGTAGGAATTTTTACATTGACGGGAAATGGAGCTGTAGCATTACGCTGGATAAATTTTGTTTTTCCAACAAACGCTAAGGGATGATAAGGCTTAGTATAATCTTCTTCTGCTTACAATACTCAGTATTACGAACCATCGCACGCGTTCGACTGGTTTCCTCCCTTCCATGAACTTGATTGTCGTCACTAAAGTAACTAGCCTCATCAAGATGATACGTAGGGTCTCTATTTCTAGAAGCATGACTATGATCATACACAGTTCTGAGGGAAAATCCCCGCATAACTAGACGATCTCTGTTACGACTTCTCTCATCCATTTCTTCCTCCGAAAGTACCTCAGTTCTGACACTCTCTCGCATCTGACTCCACCTGATTGTGGAAGGAGGAGATGGAGATCTTAACGGAGCATCATCATAAACCAGAGTTCTTGTACGGATTCTTTCTTCATGCAGCATGCATTCATACTCACCTATAACCATGTCACACCCCGACCAAAGGCGGCGGAACATGCCGGGGTGCAACGTGATTGGACAAATACACAAGACACTATTTAAAGTGACAATAATTATTAAACTCATTATATTTCAACAAATCAATAATAACACATCTCGTTCATATAAACAAATAGCGATCATATTGTTCGTTTTACTAATACCCTAATAGTCTTGGTAACGTTTCTCATCAAGTCCTCGAGTCAACAAAAGTCAAACCTATAACATTTCATAAAATAAAGTTTGTCAACACAAAGGTTGGTGAGCAATTCATAAGTTTGAGCATATAAGTATAAAAGCCAAAAAACTTGTATACGAAACATAAATAAAATCTATAAACTTGGATAAATAGTTATCTCTAAACAAGTTAGCGACACCTAGTTATAAGGGGATGCCAAATAGTCTAGGATTTTATAGTTATCGTTAATTGCATTACGTTAACGACACCTTGCCATTACCAAATGGTATAGGATTTTATAGTTATCGTTAATTGCATTACGTTAACGACACATTTCCATTGCCAAATGGTCTAAGATTTATAGTTCCACCATCCAAAAGCGATAAACACATAGACAAATAAGCTGTCACACCCTCAAAATCCACTAACAGAGTTTTACCGTCAGAGGGTGTGAACTAACAGGATCGGAATCATTAGTTATAATCAAACCACAAAAACATTAAGTGAAAATAAGAGCGGAAGCGTAAAAACATAAACCAAGTGTTGCGTCACGCAGGACGACTTAAAACCCAATATAACAGTTTAAAACAAGTTTGCATAAACAATAGCGTATCAAATAATGCATGATCCTATACCGCGCACCCGCCTCGGCTACCTGAGAATAACATACTAAAAGTGTCAACACAAGGTTGGTGAGTTCACAAGTTTATGTAAAATAAAGCGTTTAGCGTTTTGCGTTCAGCTTTTTGCGTTCACCAGATAGTGTTAAATCAATTATATATCGATAGGTAGCTAGCCTATACAACAAGTATTACTAAGTGTTCGACACCGAAGCTGACTGTTTATCATGTGCCTTGCCACCAGGTCATCCAGACCATGGTAATGTGTTAACCAAAATTACACCCACTCGACCTCCAGTCGAGCTTAGCGTTGGGTGGGGTTTGTGAAACCCAATAGTACTACTCAACAGTGACTCGCTATTATCTAAATATTAACCGGTTCGATGTGTAGGACTTCAATTGTTTCGTTTGCCACTTAGCCTTTACAAGTGATATATAATTTCCTAACAAAATCTTAAATGCGTTTTTCGGAGTATGTTATCTCCCCCAAGTGAAAAGCGTTTAAAGAGTTTAAAAGGGGAAAGTGAAACTCACTGTTTGCGAAGAATTCCCAAAATAAATCACCAAGTGATGCACGTCACAGAAAAATCTCTCTAGCATTCTAAAACAACAAGGAGATTTTCTAAGTATCGGAACTAATATCAAGTCTCTAGACCCGGCACATAATTCCTAAGCACAAGATACGTTTCGTGTTTGTTTGTTAATCGTGTGTGACTTAAGAAGTACATTTGTGATACGATACATGTGTGAACAATTATTTACGTGTCATGTATTAATAATGTACATCACTAGCAACTATTCCCCGCAGGGGCAATTTGGTCAAATTATAACAATTAACTAGCAATTATTCCCCGCAAGGGCAATTTGGTCAAAACACGACAATCAATTAGCAATTACCGTGTTTCATGCAACTTTTACAAAATTCAGCAACTAGTTTTCTTATCGACAGAATTCTACTTGAAAAACTAGTCTATTCCACCGATCATAGCATCTCAATTAATTTACCAAAAATCATCACAAAAGCATGTATGTGTTAGGTTTCCAGAACATATTTTTTTGTATTTTTATTGTATATATATTTTTCACAATGATCAATTTACCACAGCAAACTCACAACAGTCAAATTCATGCGCAACAGAATGTTATTTGAAATTCCCGTTAAATGAAAAATCCAACAAATGCAAGACCAATTGGGTTAGGTTCTTAACTCAACAATTTAACTTCCAGAAGTGGAACCAACCCATTTGGTCTTGTAGTTCATGAGATATAATATTTACAAAACAACCTAACAGCAGGTCTCACAACTCAGCTTTGCACAACGTTTTTGTAAAATCATAAAAGTTAACTTTTACACGTTCAAAAATTGCAAATTTATATTATTTAGAAACTAGACTCAACCTAGTTTACTGTAGTATCAATAATCTCAACCAATTTTCACATTTACACCCTGTTACAGTCTATTGAACATCAACAACACAATCTGTCCAGAAACTGTTTGCATCCAAACTCAACATATTAACTATCTATAGACCACAATCCATTCATATGACATTCTAGACACCATAATCATTATCCATGCACATCAAATACACATTACATCCATGATTTGGGTTTTACTTGAGAACAAACGATTAACATGCAATAACATCAATACTAGCTATCAATTCAACAATCAATACATCTTTCAATCAAAAGAAGACATATAAACACAACACATATAAAAATCGGACCTAGGGTTCACAATTATACCTTCAAAAACACCAACACAAGCAATAGGAAGGTAGAAGATGGCTAGAAACGGATGTAGGATGCTTCAATTGTGAAAACCAAGATCAAAAACCAAGCTATATGTGTGTGTATGAGGGCCGATCTCAAGGAGAGGGGGGGGGGAGTAGGTTGCCGTCGGGTATGAGAGGAAGAGAGAAGAGAGTTTAGTGTTTAGGTTAATATTAATAATAATAATAATATAATACACTTTGGTCCATTAACTTTCAAATGTTACTTTTCTAGCTTAATTAACTAGTTCTTGCATATTAAGTTAACGTTTATAAGAATGTTATCACATAACACATAAGTCTAACACATAATTATCACATAATTTTTGTTTTGACGTTTTTCGTTTATTCACCAATTGTTATCGTCAACTCGTTTGCGTTTCGGTGCAATTCCCAAAACACTACACATGTAGTAAGTGTCAAGCGTCATTTAAACCCTAGTTTAAATGTAATGAGGTGTGCGTTATAGATTCAGTGATCTTTAAGTTTGAACTGACGGAGTTGAGTTAACGGAGTTAACCTGAAATTGACGATTGTCACATCATTCCCATGTTAAAGAATTTTCGTCCCGAAAATTTGAGTCAAGTCGTGATGAGTGTCTGAAAAAGTAAGAAAAATTTTCAGTTTGTCATATCATCCCCTAGTAGAAAGAAATTTCGTCCCGAAATTTAATTCATACCTCCGGTCATTTCTGACGGTTTGTCGGGTTTCGCGGTTTTCTGTGTTTGGTCAACCCTTCAAAAAGGTGAGGATACTTTTTCATCATTTGATCCTCGCGTTCCCACGTGAACTCCGGTCCACGTCTCGAGTTCCAACGAACCTTAACGATTGGAATTTTGCTGTGCTTGAGTGTTTTGGTTTCCCAATCCAAAACTTCGACTGGTTCTTCAATGAAGCGTAACTGTTCATCAACTTGCAGTTCATCCAAAGGGACTACTTGGGTTTCATCAGATAGGCATTTCTTCAAATTGGATACGTGGAATACATTGTGTACGCCACTGAGTTCCATTGGTAGGTCCAGTCGGTACGCCACCGGACCAATGCGCTCAGTTATTCGATAAGGACCAACGTATCGTGGATTGAGTTTGTTTCGCTTCCCAAAGCGAACCACACCTTTCCAAGGTGAGACTTTGAGTAATACTTGGTCATTCACTTGAAATTCGAGAGGTTTTCGGCGCTTGTCGGCGTAACTCTTTTGGCGATCTCGTGCTGCTGCCATGCGGTTTCGGATTTGAACAATCTTTTCTGAGGTTTCGAGTACTAATTCTGGACCCGTGATTTGGCTGTCACCCACCTCTGCCCAGCAGAGAGGTGATCGACACTTCTGTCCGTACAACGCTTCAAACGGCGCTGCTTTAATACTTGAGTTGTAGCTGTTATTATACGAAAACTCTACCAAAGGTAAGTGAGGTTCCCAAATTTTTCCGAAATCCAACATGCATGCACGCAACATGTCCTCTAAGATCTGAATAGTTCGTTCACTTTGCCCATCCGTCTGAGGATGGTATGCTGTGCTCATATCAAGACGGGTGCCTAGTGCGCTCTGTAGTGATTTCCAAAAGTGCGAAGTGAAACGAGAATCTCGATCAGAAATGATTGAGACAGGCACTCCGTGTCTAGACACCACTTCTTTCATGTAGACACGAGTCAGTCTTTCCATTTTGTCCATTCCTTAATCACTAAGAAGTGTGCAGACTTAGTCAATCGGTCAACGATCATCCAGATGATATCGCATCCCGTCGGTGTTTTAGGTAATCCCGTGATAAAATCCATTGAAATTTGTTCCCATTTCCACATTGGGAGTTCCGGTTGCTGTAGCAGGCCAGATGGTTTCTGATATTCTATTTTGACTCTTGCGCAAGTCAAGCATTTGCTCACGTAGGTGGCAATGTCGGCTTTCATGTTTGGCCACCAGTAAAGTGCCTTTAAGTCATGATACATTTTATCTGAGCCGGGGTGGATAGAATATCTGGACTTGTGAGCTTCGTCCATCACTAGAGTTCTCAACTCTCCGTATCGTGGAACCCAAATCCGGTTCTCAAAATATCGGACCCCGTCCTATTTGGTTTCAAGTTGCTTGTTCATGCCCCGTATGAGTTCTGATGGAAGATTATCATCTTTCAAAGCTTCGAGTTGCGCCTCGCGAATCTGATCGGGTAAGTTGGCATGAATCGTGAGTTGCAATGCTCGCACCCGCCTGGGTTTATCAGTTTCTTTTCTGCTGAGAGCGTCGGCCACTACATTGGCCTTGCCATGGTGGTACTTGATGGCACAATCATTATCCTTAAGCAGCTCGACCCAACGACGCTGTCGCATGTTCAGCTCCTTCTGATCGTAGATATGTTGAAGACTCTTGTGGTCGGTGTAAATGGTAAACTTGGTACCGTACAAGTAATGCCTCCATATCTTAAGAGCAAACACCACAGCTCCAAGTTCCAAGTCATGGGTCGTGTAGTTCTTCTCTTGAATCCGTAGTTGTCGAGAGGCATAGGCTATAACCTTCTCGAGTTGCATCAGCACACAACCGAGACCTTGTATCGATGCGTCACAATGTACCTCAAAATTCTCTGTTCCCTCGGGTAGGACTAGAATAGGGGCGCTACAGAGTTTGGTTTTCAACAGTTGAAAAGCGGATTCTTGTGCGTCACCCCAATTGTAATTAGTGCCTTTGTGAGTCAAAGCGGTGAGGGGTTGAGCAATCTTTGAAAATCCCTCGATGAAACGCCGGTAGTAGCCGGCCAGCCCTAGGAATTGCCGCACCTCAGTCGGAGTCTTAGGTGCTTCCCAGTTTTTGATGGCTTCTACCTTACCGGGGTCGACATGGATACCGTTCTCGTTGATCACATGTCCTAAAAAGTGAACCTCGCGAAGCCAAAATTCGCATTTCGAGAGTTTAGCGTACAGTTGTTCCTTCTTTAGTAATTCCAGAATTACCCTTAAGTGTTCCTCGTGGTCAGCCTTGTCCTTGGAGTAGACGAGAATATCATCAATAAACACAATCACAAACTTGTCGAGGTACGCCTTGCATACTCGATTCATGAGATCCATAAATACGGCTGGTGCATTGGTTAGACCAAAAGGCATAACCGAAAACTCGTAGTGACCATACCGTGTTCTGAAAGCCGTCTTTGAAATATCTTCCTCGCGCACTCTTAGTTGATGGTAACCAGACCGCAGATCGATCTTCGAGTAATAACTCGATCCTTGGAGCTGGTCAAACAGATCATCAATTCGAGGTAGAGGATAACGGTTCTTAATCGTCACCTTGTTCAATTCCCGGTAGTCGATACACATTCGGAAAGTGCCGTCCTTCTTTCGGACAAATAAGACAGGGGCTCCCCATGGCGATGAGCTAGGTCGGATAAAACCCTTATCCAACAAATCTTGCAACTGGGTGGACAACTCCTGAAGCTCCGCCGGTGCGAGCCGATACGGGGCTCGGGCAATGGGTGCTGCATCGGGTGTCAACTCGATTTGGAATTCGACTTGTCGAATAGGAGGGAGTCCAGACAAATCCTCCGGGAAAACTTTCGGAAAATCTCGCACAATCGGTATATCTTCAATTCGCTTCTCCTCCACGGGTTTCTCAACAATCTGCGCCAAAATTGCCGGATGACCCTTTCGTAGATACTTCTGCGCCTTCATGAGGGTAATGACGCTGGTGGTCATGCCGCTTCTCTCGCCCGGATCAAAATGATCTCGCCGGAAGGGGTAGAAATGTGGACTATCTTGTCATGACATATAATCTCCGCTCGGTTCTCGGATAACCAGTCCATGCCGACAACGACATCGAAACTACCAAGCGTAAAAGGTATGAGGTCGATATCAAAAATATGACCTGAGAGTTTTAACTTACATCCCGCAAGTATGAGTCGTTACTATAGTCTTACCGTCAGCTAATTCAACAGGAAACTTAGCATCTAACGGGGTTGGAGTTAGGTCTAAAAGTTGACTAAAGGCTTTCGATACAAAACTCCTATCAGCTCCAGTGTCAAACAATACAGAATCAAAACAGTCGTTTACAGGAAACTTACCAGTCACCACATACGGATCGTTGCGGGCTTGACCCGACCCAATAACAAAAGCTCTTCCTTTACCATTGTTTCCACCACCACTGCCACTTCCATTACCTCCATTGTTGTCGTTCTGTTTCAGCTTAGGGCAATCTTTCCTGAAATAACCCTCCTTACCACATTCGAAACATCCCTTAGTCGTCATAGGTGGTTTAGGAGCACCCTTTGTCGCTAGGTCTCCCCGACATTCCTTGGCCTGATGACCCATTTTTCAGCATCAAAAACACTTGACACGGTCACACGGGCCAGCATGATGATAGTTGCACCTGTTGCACTTCGGATATTTCCCAGCATAGCTGCTCGAACCCTGCCCGCTACCGTTGTTGCTATTGTTGGGACCCTGATGGTTGAAGCTCCGGGTGAATTCGGGCTTACGGTAGTGTTGTTGCTGTGGGGGGTTCGAGGATGAGGATCTGGCGTTGTCAAACTTTCTCTTTCCATTGCTCGGGTTATTGTTGCTATTGTTGTCAGTACTCGGGTTGTCACGGGCTTTAGTGGTTGAACCCCTAGGTGGTAGCGCACCTTGGGTCACTGCTTGATCCGTCAGTTTGTGAGCTAACCGGATCGCTTGTTGAATCGTGGTTGGTCTGGAAGACGTCACCATGCCTTGAATTTGCGTTGCTAACCCATCAATATACATCTCAATCCTCTTACTAGGCGGGTCTACCATCCGTGGACACATCACAACTAACTCGTGAGAACGGGTGGTGTAGGCTTCGAATTCTGAACCCACCATCTTCAATGACCAAAACTCAGATTCCAACTTCGCAATCTCCTCTCTCGGACAGTACTCTTCTCGCATCATATTCTTGAACTCCTCCAAGTTCATAGCGTTAGCCAGTTCTAATCCAAGAATCTGTACATTCGAATTCCACCAAGTGAGAGCAGAATCTTCCAGTGTTCCAGCAGCAAATTTGACCCTACTGGCAGGCGGACAGTTACACATCTCAAACGCTGATTCGGCCTTCTCAGCCCAACGCAGAATGCCTATAGCTCCCTCAGTGCCCTTAAACGAACTGGGCTTGCAGTCAAGGTAATTCTTGAAGGTACACGTTCCAATTAGACCTCCAGCTTGGTTCTGGACATGTGCGGCTAGAGCGGCCGCCGCGTGGTCATTCAGCGGAGTTTGGAGTTCTGCTGCAGTCAAGTTGATGTTACCACGTCCATGTCCAGCGTTTCTTCTTGCCATTTCCTAGAATCACAGCATAAAATGTTAAACATGAATTTTTCTTTCATATGCAACACACCATACATGTAATAACAGATAGGTAAGAAAGAAATAAAAAAACAAACATCACATCACAACCATACAATAATCCAAATAATAATTCATGATTAAAACCTTACAAAGTATTTCAAATCAATCCTTAAAATCATGAAAAATAGTAGTTTGGATGGAGACAACCCCTCCATCTAGGTGTTATCATCCTTAGATGTCATCGTCTGAGGACACCTCTGAGTGTGCCTCCTCCTCAGCCGGTTCTTCCTCCGGTTCCTCCTCGGGATCCTCCTCGGGATCCTCCTCAGGTTCCTCTTCGGGATCTTCTTCGGGTTCCTCTTCAGGCTCTGCCTCAGGTTCGGCTGCGTTCTGAGCAATTTGCATTTGTAAGACATCGCAACGCTCTAAAGCTATCTCGGTTCGAGTCCTTGCTACTTGGAGTTGTTCTTGCAAGTCTATCATCTCGGCTTGCATCTTTCTCATAATCTTCATCTGTTGATCACTAGCCTCTTGCATTTCCTTCATGGCCGCTGTCATGCGGGAAATTTCCTCCTTAGTCTCGCTTCCTTCTTTTAACAGTCCGGAAACGTTAGCTCTCGTATAGCGCATGTAACCAACATCACGCTCCAAACAAGAAACAACAGCTGCGAGCACACGCTCTACAGGTTCGGTTATAGGTGGTAGGGTGTTAGGGTAAGCAGGATGACTCGGGTGAGGTAGCGGGGGAACTTGTTCACGATAGACCATACGCCTGATCATATTAGGGTACCAATCCCAACTAACTTCGTTTTCGTACATGCCTCCGGATAAGCGATACCTCTTCGGTGCAGGAGCTTCGAGTTCCGGGACTACACGGGGTGGCGATGAGGTAGGTAGCAGCGGAGTTTTACCGTCAGAGGGTGTGAACTAACAGGATCGGAATCATTAGTTATAATCAAACTACAAAAACATTAAGTGAAAATAAGAGCGGAAGCGTAAAAACATAAACCAAGTGTTGCGTCACGCAGGACGACTTAAAACCCAATATAACAGTTTAAAAACAAGTTTGCATAAACAATAGCGTATCAAATAATGCATGATCCTATACCGCGCGCCCGCCTCGGCTACCTGAGAATAACATACTAAAAGTGTCAACACAAGGTTGGTGAGTTCACAAGTTTATGTAAAATAAAGCGTTTAGCGTTTTGCGTTCAGCGTTTTGCGTTCACCAGATAGTGTTAAATCAATTATATATCGATAGGTAGCTAGCCTATACAACAAGTATCACTAAGTGTTCGACACCGAAGCTGACTTTTTATCATGTGCCTTGCCACCAGGTCATCCAGACCATGGTAATGTGTTAGTCAAAATTACACTCACTCGACCTCCAGTCGAGCTTAGCGTTGGGTGGGGTTTGTCAAACCCAGTAGTCCTACTCAACAGTGACTCGTTATTATCCAAATATTAACCGGTTCGATGTGTAGGACTTCAATTGTTTCGTTTGCCACTTAGCCTTTACAAGTGATATATAATTTCCTAACAAAATCTTAAATGCGTTATTTGGAGTATGTTATCTCTCCCAAGTGAAAAGCGTTTAAAGAGTTTAAAAGGGGAAAGTGAAACTCACTGTTTGCGAAATATTCCCAAAATAAATCACCAAGTGATGCGCGTCACAGAAAACTCTCTCTAGCGTTCTAAAACAACAAGGAGATTTTCTAAGTATCGGAACTAATATCGAGTCTCTAGACACGGCACATAATTCCTAAGCACAAGATACATTTCGTGTTTGTTTGTGAATCGTGTGTGACTTAACAAGTACATTTGTGATACGATACATGTGTGAACAATTATTTACGTGTCATGTATTAATAATGTACATCACTAGCAACTATTCCCCGCAGGGCAATTTGGTCAAATTATAACAATTAACTAGCAATTATTCCCCGCAAGGGCAATTTGGTCAAAACACGACAATCAATTAGCAATTACCATGTTTCATGCAACTTTTACAAAATTCAGCAACTAGTTTTCTTATCGACAGAATTCTACTTGAAAAACTAGTCTATTCCACCGATCATAGCATCTCAATTAATTTACTAAAAATCATCACAAAAGCATGTATATGTTAGGTTTCCAGAACATATTTTGTTGTATTTTTATTCCATATGTATTTTTCACAATGATCAATTTACCACAGCAAACTCACAACAGTCAAATTCATGCGCAACAAAATGTTATTTGAAATTCCTGTTAAATGAAAAATCCAACAAATGCAAGACCAATTGGGTTAGGTTCTTAACTCAACAAGTTAACTTCTAGAAGTGGAACCAACCCATTTGGTCTTGTAGTTCATGAGATATAATATTTACAAAACAACCTAATAGCAGGTCTCACAACTCAGCTTTGCACAACGTTTTTGTAAAATCATAAAAGTTAACTTTTACACGTTCAAAAATTGCAAATTTATATTCTTTAGAAACTAGACTCAACCTAGTTTACTGTAGTATCAATAATCTCAACCAATTTTCACATTTACACCCCGTTACAGTCAATTGAACATCAACAACACAATCTGTCCAAAAACTGTTTGCATCCAAACTCAACATATTAACTATCTATAGACCACAATCCATTCATATGACATTCTAGACACCATAATCATTATCCATGCACATCAAATACACATTACATCCATGATTAGGGTTTTACTTGAACTCAAAATCAAGAAACAAACGATTAACATGCAATAACGTCAATACTAGCTATCAATTCAACAATCAATACATCTTTCAATCAAAACAAGACATATAAACACAACACATATAAAAATCGGACCTAGGGTTCACAATTATACCTTCAAAAACACCAACACAAGCAATAGGAAGGTAGAAGATGGCTAGAAACGGATGTAGGATGCTTCAATTGTGAAAACCAAGATCAAAAACCAAGCAATATGTGTGTGTATGAGGGCCGATCGCAAGGAGAGGGGGGGAGTAGGCTGCCGTCGGGTATGAGAGGAAGAGAGAAGAGAGTTTAGGGTTTAGGTTAATATTAATAATAATAATATAATACACTTTGGTCCCTTAACTTTCAAATGTTACTTTTCTAGCTTAATTAACTAGTTCTTGCATATTAAGTTAACGTTTATAAGAATGTTATCACATAACACATAAGTCTAACACATAATTATCACATAATTATTGTTTTGAAGTTTTTCGTTTATTCACCAATTGTTCGCGTCAACTCGTTTGCGTTTCGGTGCAATTCCCGAAAGACTACACATGAAGTAAGTGTCAAGCGTCATTTAAACCCTAGTTTAAATGTAATGAGGTGTGCGTTATAGATTCAGTGATCTTTAAGTTTGAATTGACGGAGTTGAGTTAACGGAGTTAACCTGAAATTGACGATTGTCACATAAGCATAGAACACCAAATCGAGCAATTATTCAAGTAAAGTATACAATCACGTTTGTGGGTTTAAGATTCAAGTAAATAAAGCATTTAGTTTGATAAGTATGAAATGTCACCCCAAAACGAAAGATGGAAAAAGGGGTATGAAAGTACTCACCTCGATTGATGAATCGAGAAATAAATAGACAAATAAATGAAGCTCGAACGATAAACTAACAGATCCGACTTGAAAGCTAAATGAAAACGTTTAATAAAATATATTAATAAACTTGAACTTAGTTGAAACTACATTTGAAACATTGGACAAGAAGGTTCGGTTGTTAATCGGTTTATCGGTTAATTTGTTAATGATTAGAGACTCGTACTTAATTGGTAATTAAAACAAAAATAATATTATTTTATTGGGGCTTTTAAATAACTAAACCAATATTAAATAGAAACAAGACGGGTTTTAAATCAAGAGTTCGGTTTTCATAAAATGAATTGATAATGAAGTTTATAATAATATTATTAATGATAAGGTAGTAATGATAATAATAATTCTAAAAAGATATGTTATATATATATATACATATATACATAGATATATAAGATAATAATAATAATAACAATAACTATTTCTAATAATACTAATATAGTAAAATAATTATAACAATAATTATTATTAATAATACTAATAATAACAGTTATAGAACAAAAGTCTTGTTATTAGTTAAAGTGTTGTTGATAATAATAATAATAATAATAATAATAATAATAATAATAATAATAAATATTGTAGTAAATAATGATACCATACTTGATGTTGGTTCGATTTCTAAACAAATTCACAAAATAAGTATAATATTATTATTGTTAATAGATAAATGATAGAAATATGATTTTTAATAAGTAATAGTAATATGATCTTTATTAATAATAATAACTCAAATATTTACAAGAATAATGATAATAATAATAATAATATTAATGATAAATAATTATAATAGTAAGTTATATGTAATAATACTAATATATAACCTTTATGTAGTAATATTAGTATTAATAGTAACCAAAACTTGATAAGTATAAATACAACACCAAAACCGGTCTAGGATGAGACTCAAACCCGGTTGTTCGTATCTTCCCCAATTCATACCAACTCCAAACCCGTCCAACCCGTTTCCAAGAGTACAACCCATAATTAAAACCGATTATCAACAAGTTCAAATCTTATAATCAATATATGAAAATTTAATAATACCAAAACCCCAAATTAATTTACCTATTAACTGTTCCCGAGTCGTGGATCTATACCGAGAAGTAAACGAACCGAACCCCCGTTGGAGACGAAGCAACAGCAGCCGCCGGAAAACGAAGGCTGAAGGAGAGAGAGAGAGAGAGCTGCGAGAGAGAGATATCACGGAGAGAGAGGGAGAGAGAGAGAGAGAGAGAGAGAGAGTGAGCCGAGAGAGATAGAGAGAGAGAGAGAGAATGTCGAGAGAGATAGAGAGAGAAAGTTCAGCGGGGAAGAGAAAAGAGGGAGAGCGTACGGTGCACGGCGGTACACGGTGGTCGGGGCTTGCCGGAAAATGGCTAGGGGAAAAGGAGGGTGCGGCGGGAGGTGCGGGTTTGATGGGCTTTTGCTGCCGGAGAAACCAAGAGAGGGAGGAGGGAAGTGGTGGTGGTGGAGAACGGGGAAGAGGGTGGCCGGAGGTCGGGGTCGGAGGTCGCCGGAAGTTCCGAGGTCGCCGGAAATCGGCGCCGGAACAAATGGAAAAGAAAGAGAGTGGCTGTAGTTGTTTGTTTAGGTTTAGGGTTAGTTTACTTTTAAGTTATTTATATATGCATCAAATATTTTCAAAAATGGCCCCTCAAGTTTCAATCGTTGTTTAACAGAAAATAAAAGTTTACAAAACTAATACAACTCAAGGCTCGAATTTGACAAATGTCACAGTATTCACAACTTTTTGAAAATTTCGTCCCGAAATTAAAATTAACTTAAAGAAAAGGTAATTACTAACGAATTTCGCTCTTGATAAAAACAATTGCATGAAATTTTTTTTTTAGCAAAAGAATAATGTTAAATCCTTGCATGACTCGAAAAACGCTACCAATGAGAAACATAATTAAAGGAACTTATATATAGGAAGTACCAGCGGCGTATCCACCATGCCTTTATCACGATTCGCATTTCCATCATTTTTCTACCATCATCCTCGGGTCTGAGTTATCGCACACAAGTGTACTTACTATGGCTTCCATACGGGGATTTCGATAGCTAAGTGTGCACCCATAATTATTTCAATCGTCGTATGGTCCACATGGTTCGTTCCATTGCGTGGTTTAAGAGACATATTTATTTTGAAATCTTTAACTATTAAATGTGTAAATAAATTTGTTGAAATTTACCAATATTGGTAAAACAGTACTAGCGGTTGAAAATTTTCTGGATTGACTTCTTAATAAGTGGGAAAATGGGATACATAAATGAAATAATTAAAATCTTAAAGTATAACCAAAGTGAAAATAACTATCTTGGTTTAAATAAGTAAAAACGACCAAATAAAAAAAATAAAAAATATTTAGGGTAAGCAATATGAACTAAGATTCGAAGTCAAAAGTCATTAAGATAGTTACCAAAGTCTATAAATCGAGGTACTAAATAAAATTGATAAGATGAAAATAAATAGAAATGAAAAGTCCAATAAATGATCACATAAAGTTGGGAAAAACGATTATACAACTTGCAATAACGTCGTACGATGAGTTTCGCACGTGAACAAACTTGAGCTTATAAGTATTTGAGGATATGATTACATGAAATGTGATAACATGAGAATGAGGTGAGTTTCTTTGGGGTGACGCATACTTGCATCAATATAAATAAAATAGTATTGATTAACAACCAAAACAATCGATGAAATGTGATAAAACGTTAATACGGCCACTATTGTGAAACCATTTATATAATCGTCATCATAATAACGGTTTCTAATAGCGCCAAAACTTGTAGACGGCCACACATAGGCCGTTAATAGATTAGATGAAATGGTATAGAATAATGTATAGAATCGCGTTTACATAAATGCTCAAAAATAAATAACATAGTCATAAAAATACCGTTTAAAAGATAAACGAGATTTTTTTTTGCGAAGTTAAGGTTTTGAAAGTATTACACAAATTGTCATTGAATAGTTTGCATTCGGTCACGAAAATTCAAAACACAAAAATGAAATCTCATGTGTATAATATTTTCGTCAAAACATCTCATCAAATGAAAAGAAATTCGCAATAATTGTGAGACTCGAATTTAACGTCGAAATATGTAAATCGCGTAGCGTATAATAGACTAAAACTGAAAATGAGATCTTAAGTAAGGTCGTTTTATTGTTTCTAAGAAATGTACATAATAACAAAGCATCGCGGTAACGCATTGCTAGGGAAAATATTTAAATCATTATTGAATGTAAATCTTGTAACCGAAATTGTTAAAGGAGTTTGTATACATAAAGTTATTGTGATGAAAATAAATTGTATAAAGTGATGATGCTTGCGATAATAAGAGGTAATAGTTTGCGTAAACCATTATTGAACAAAAATTTGTGTAACAATATAAAATATTTATAAACGCGTCCCAAAAGATTTGCAAAGCCATGGTCGTTGAGTTTATGCAATATGGTGAAAGTTGTAATTTGTTATTGAATAAAACTTACATTCAACATTCAGAATAAAACCTCGTATTTATAAAGTTATTAAGAGATTTATCACCTTAGGTGACAATATTTAAAGTCTTGAAATCATACATATAATCGTTTAATCATCTTTGAATACCAATCCTCATAATAAAATTTTGTTGTCATGACAATCTTAGATTTTTTTTAAAATGCTTCATAAAATACGAGCATGACACGTAAACCATTATTATCATTATTATTATTAATATTATTATTATTATTATTATTTTATATAATTTAAAGCGATTAGTTGAACACATGAGATTGTTATACGTACACTAGTTGTATATATATATATATATATATATTTTGAAAAAAAAACGAAGCTTGCATACGTAGAGAGGGGTTTCAGGCTTCGTTCGGTGAATGGTTTGGAAATTTGGTGAGGAGTGAGTGTGTTTCAGTTGGCTTGCATAATTGGGTTTTCTTGAGTTGGATTTATGAGGTTTGTTGAGTTTAGGTCATCTGAGTGGTTTAGGCTTCGGTGATTTGTGTGAGTAATGGTTGGGCTAATAGGTGAGGTTTGGCTTATTTGAGCTCGGGTTAAGTTGATAAGTTGGATAATTTGATCTTGACTAGTTTGGGTTGAGATTTAGTTTATACATGTATTTGGTAAGGAGTGCTTGGGTTGCTATTTTGATATCAAACTCTATGGTTGGGTGGAAACGGTGTGGCGATATGGTTTGGTGAATTGACTTAGCATGGGTCGAAGGATTCGAGTCATAGTTGGGTAAGCTTTGGTTATTATATGTTCAAGGCATTTTGTGGGTGTGTTTGTCGGTGTATTTGAAGTATTTGAATAGTGAGTTTGATAGGTTTTTATGGTGTAAAAGTGTCGGTATTTATGGCTTTTTGTTGGGTTGATTTTGTACATCTTGGATTTACGTGGGGTTGGAGTTGGTGAGGGTATAACTTTGGTATGTTAGGTTTCGTTCATATTGAGGAAAGATTTGAGTGCGCGAGAAACTTTTGTAGTGGAATGATGGTTTGATTTGAGACGGTAGTTTGAGAAGGAATACGGTCTAGGGAGATTTTTTTTTACTAATAATAGGTATCAAATTGAAAATAACATAATTTATAAATAATGTTTGAAGCATCCATGAAGATTTTGATAATAAAAAAAATTACAAGTTAATATATATATATATATGAATATATATTATACGAATAGGCTTTTTTTGAGATCCGAGCATGTGAATCACACAAAAAAAAAATTTTATAAAGATTAATATTTTTTTTTTTTTGCTTATGAGGGAATTTAAAATACGTAAGTTGAATGTTAAAATTTGTTATAAGGTCTCAATATTGAATGATGAGTGTCATTCTGGAAATATAAAGTTGCGAAATGAAATCCATCTTTTTTTTTACCAAGTTCGTTATTTAATATCGTGTAATGAAGAATATCATAGTATGTTAAAATGACCGGCATTGCAAATCGAGAAATCACAAGTAAACGATTTTTGGTCTTTAAAGTAAAATTTCTATGAAGTTTTGCATGAGAATTTCAAGAAGGTTACAAGCTATAAGTTTGCGACTTTCTTGAAAAATCATGGCAAAACTATCATAAAAAATTTAAAACGCGGCAAATCGTATGTTGTAAATTTTTTATTTGCAAAAATTTATAATGAACCAAAGATTTCATGATAAAAGTTGTTATGAAAATAAAATTGGGCAGTGAAAAAATTTACCCCGTGTATTTTATAATATAGTATAATTAAAAATGTCGTGAAAAGTTTAAATAATTAAAATTTTGAAGTGATCGTACAAAATAAACGGAATAGTTATAAAACTAAAATTTTATAAAATTTTGTACAATGGCTTTAAAGACAATTTAAAGTTTATACAATAGGAAATTTACTTGAAAAGTTGAGGTGAAATTTATTATAAAACCTTCTTAATATGATTATATGTATATATTTTTAACTTATATTGAAGAGATCATGATGAACGAAATTTGTAATAAAAATCATCGTAAAATCAAAATGAGAAAATTGGTGTAAAACTTTACCATATAAAATCGAGATATAAAAGAATTGTTAACAATATAAGAGAATATAACATTTATAAATGAAGACTTGTGATAAGAATTTATAACAAAATAAAGGGAAAACGGTTTAAACTCTTGAAATATAATAATAATGTTTTAAGATTTTAAAGCGGAAGAATCGTGCATGAACCACCATGACTTGATATTCCAACACTAAAAAACCTTTAATGCAATATAAAATACCATTTTGGGGTCTAAACATGTGCACGTACCACCGCGTCTTTTTCACGTTTTCGATTCAAATAATGATTGTAACAGAAATAATAAATCGGAATACAACGTCATGTTAAAACACTAGTTCACGTACCACCGCAGATCTATTGTTTTGACACCGAAAATTTGGATGGCGAGCGGAACGCTCGCATTCGACTACTTAAAGTGGTCATCTCATATGAGAAAATCTTTAAGGAGATTTGAAACAACGGGATCCAAGTTAAGCTCGTGATCCATAAAACACAATAAAAACTAATGTTTTTGCGTTTTAAGGTAAGGATACCTTGGAGTACTATGAAAATGTGTGTATGTGTATATTTATGATTTGATAAAATAAATAAGTATATAAATAAACAAGTGTATTGCACAATCAAGTAGGGTAAACACGTATAGGCAAACACGTATAAGGACCCTAAAGTAAAGACTATTCTAGGTCGTCACGTCTAACCACCTATCCTATAGTCTTGTGGCTCTGATACCAATCTGTCACACCACCACCAAAGGCGGCGGAACATGCCGGGGTGCAACGTGATTGGACAAATACAAAAGACACTATTTAAAGTGACAATAATTATTCAACTCATTTTATTTCAACAAATCAATAATAACACATCTCGTTCATATAAACAAATAGCGATCATATTGTTCGTTTTACTAATACCCTAATAGTCTTGGTAACGTTTCTCATCAAGTCCTCGAGTCAACAAAAGTTAAACCTATAACATTTCATAAAATAAAGTTTGTCAACACAAAGGTTGGTGAGCAATTCATAAGTTTGAGCATATAAGTATATAGTAATAAAAAGCCACAAACCTTGTATACGAAACAATAAATAAAAGCTATAAACTTGGATAAATAGTTATCGCTAAACAAGTTAGCGACACCTAGTTATAAGGGGATGCCAAATAATCTAGGATTTTATAGTTATCGTTAATTGCATTACGTTAACGACACCTTGCCATTACCAAATGGTCTAGGATTTTTATAGTTATCGTTAATTGCATTACGTTAACGACACCTTGCCATTTCCAAATGGTCTAGGATTTATAGTTCCACCATCCAAAAGCGATAAACACATAGACAAATAAGCATAGAACACCAAATCGAGCAATTATTCAAGTAAAGTATACAATCACGTTTGTGGGTTTAAGATTCAAGTAAATAAAGCATTTAGTTGTTAAATATGAAATGTCACCCCAAAACGAAAGATGAAAAAAGGGGTATGAAAGTACTCACCTCGATTGATGAATCGAGAGATAAATAGACAAATAAATGAAGCTCGAACGATAAACTAACAGATCCGACTTGAAAGCTAAATGAAAACGATTAATAAAATATATTAATGAACTTGAACTTAGTTGAAACTACATTTGAAACATTGGACAAGAAGGTTCGGTTGTTAATCGGTTCATCGGTTAATTTGTTAATGATCAGAGACTCGTACTTAATTGGTAACTAAAATAAAAATATTATTATTTTATTAAGGATTTTAAATAACTAAACCAATATAAATAGAAACAAGACGGGTTTTAAATCAAGAGTTCGGTTTTCATAAAATGAATTGATAATGAAGTTTATAATAATATTATTAATGATAAGGTAGTAATGATAATAATAATAATTCTAAAAAGATATGTTATATATATATATATATACATATATACATAGATATATAAGATAATAATAATAACAATAACTATTTCTAATAATACTAATATAGTAAAATAATTATAACAATAATTATTATTAATAATACTAATAATAATAGTTATAGAATAAAAGTCTTGGTATTAGTTAAAGTGTTGTTGATAATAATAATAATAATAATAAATAATATTGATAGTAAATAATGATACCATACTTGATGTTGGTTCGACTTCTAAACAAATTCACAAAATAAGTATAATATTATTATTGTTAATAGATAAATGATAGAAATATGATTTTTAATAAGTAATAATAATATGGTCTTTATTAATAATAATAACTCAAATATTTATAAGAATAATGATAATAATAACAATAATATTAATGATATATAATTATAATAGTAAGTTAAATGTAATAATACTAATATATAATCTTTATGTATAAATATAACACCAAAACCGGTCTAGGATGAGACTCGAACCCGGTTGTTTGTATCTTCCCCAATTCATACCAACTCCAAACCCATCCAACCCGTTTCCAAGAGTACAACCCATAACTAAAACCGATTATCAACAAGTTCAAATATTTTAATCAATATATGAAAATTTAATAATACCAAAACCCCAAATTAATTTACCTATTAACTGTTCCCGATTCGTGGATCTATACCAGGAAGTAAACGAACTGAACCCCTGCTGGAAACGAAGCAACAGCAGCCGCCGGAAAACGAAGGCCGAGAAAGAGAGAGAGAGAGTGACCTGCGATAGAGAGATAACACAGAGAGAGAGGGAGAGAGAGAGAGATAGAGTGAGCCGAGAGAGATAGAGAGAGAGAAAGCCGAGAGAGATAGAGAGAGAGAGAGAGAGAAATTTCAGCGGGGGAGAGAAGAGAGGGAAAGCGTACGGTGCACGGCGGTACACGGTGGTCGGGGCTCGCCGGAAAATGGCTAGGGGAAGAGGAGGGTGCGGCCAAAGGTGCGGATTTGATGGGCTTTTGCTACCGGAGAAACCAAGAGAGGGAGGAGGGAAGTGGTGGTGGTGGAGAACGCGGAAGAGGGTGGCCGGAGGTCGGGGTCGGAGGTCGCCGGAAATCGGCGCCGGAACAAATGGAAAAGAAAGAGAGTGGCTGTAGTTGTTTGTTTAGGTTTAGGGTTAGTTTACTTTTAAGTTATTTATATATGCATCAAATATTTTCAAAAATGGCCCCTCAAGTTTCAATCGTTGTTTAACACGAGTTTAAAGGTTTCCGAAGTTTGTAACGAGTTTACGAAAATCCGTTTGAACCTCTTATGTTTTTCTTAATAACACTATAATATGACAAACGTCGTTTTATTTAAGATTGAGGTCAATAATAATATTATATAATAATTTAATAAAGTTCTAAAAATGTTGAGTCGGTTTAAAAGAAAATAAAAGTTTACAAAACTAATACAACTCAAGGCTCGAATTTGACAAATGTCACAAACCTTCTCTTGTTGCAACTGCAACCATTCTTCAGGAAATTGAATCCCCTCATATATGACATTATGACGATGAGATCTCGCTAGAGGAGAATTTCCAAATTTGGCTCTCGACGAGCCCGTCGAGTCTCCACCGTCACATGTCCCATATCACCAGGAATTGGACCCATAGATGTAACTCCAGCAGAACATTTGGTTATCACCGGAGTTTCCATCGAACCTTGAAGAGATCGACTTATACCACTTAAACAAACAAAAACTCTTATAATTCTAGCACAAACACGGATGGCGAAAATGAAGAAGCACAGATTTGAACCTGAATAGGCTATACCAATGATTCCATAAGATACAGGTCAGATACCTACTAATACAATGGTAAAAGCTCAGCTCAACAGGTCCGGTGACGGAAACCTACAAAACAGAACACCGTGATTTTGTTACGGGAAGGAAAAGAGGGGGAATGAGGGTCTTCCCATAACCACCATCCGACGTGAGATAAGTACAATTCTAGAGATAGAAAGTACTTTAAGTAATTGATGTGTGCGTGCGTGTGGTATAAAATATAAAAGGATGGAATGAGTTGCTTTTGCACAAGATCGTGTTTTAAATTTATAAAAGTGATTTCTTCAAAGACTAAACACACACAAAATAGGCAAGTGTACCTATCGTATACGTAGAATAGTATTGGTAAGAACCAAATATCGATCCGTGGACACAAATGTTTCTAATGATAAATCGTTGTTTTACTTTAATCGGAGGTTTTAATCATTTTTGGGGTTGATTTTTAACTTTTTATAAAATATAAATACTTATATATAATATATTTAGGTGACCAAGACAAGAGATTCTAAACGGGTTGTTCAATTATGCGAAGGTTGCCATCTAAGATCAAGAATCCACTCCATTTTAACATTGATAATTAATATTTGGACATGTGATAAACTTACCGTAGCAATGTATGATAGATAGCTCCTTAATCCTTAAGTGAGCATCTTTGGCACTAAGGAGATGGTATGCGCATTTTAAAGTCCGCCATTTCCTAATGTCATATCATCTCAATGGTGTCAATTTAAGTTGGCAAGTAGTTTTGTAAAGTAGAAAGATTAGGATTGACTTCGATTTCTCAAATACCAATTCTAACAACTTCGGGTGGTTATAGTTCATCACACAACCTCCCCTTAGTTGATTTAAGTAGGCTATAATTACACATTCCGTTAACATATGGTTTCTTTAACTAATTTGATATCCTAAGCAAAGCCATTTTCGGATTACCAAGGTTTAGAAAAATACACCATAACTTATATCTCATCATTTCTAAGTACAATATAAGGATCCATGTTTCGATAATGTATCAAAGTATTTCTATCTTTCAAGAACATGAATCGATCATGAATGATTGCCAATGAAATTGACAACCACCAACTTTGAATTAGTAATTTAAGATGGTGAAACATTTCTCATCAAAAGATAATTGTAATATAACCGTGTACTTTACTAGACTACATCACATGTCTTGATTAATTATCAAGTAAAACAAAGCTTCTTCATAGATTTTAGATGGTAAAAGGAGTTTAACTCATAAGGAGCATAGTGATAAACATTAAGATGATTGAAAGTAACAAATACATGATTAAACTTGGAACGATCTAACCAAATGTAGATGAATCTTTCTTCTTAATGATGATGATGATGATGGTTAGTGGTGATGACCTCCAAACCTTCAAACTCTTCACTATATCTTCAAAGTGAGTGTTAGTGTGTGTTTTTATAAGTGAAAATCCGAGAGAATTCTTTTTCAAGGCACACCAAATGAGTGCAACATGAGCCACTATTTATAGGCAATCTGGATGGTGAGGCACGGCCCCGTGCATGTTGAGCACGCCCCTGTGCATTTTTATGACATGTGCCAGAGTTGTTTTGTCTTTTGTGTGAGGTGGCAACGGCCCCGTGGTTGGTGGGCACGACCCCGTGGTTTTTAGTGACATGTGATAAATTCTTCTTTGTCTTT
This sequence comes from Bidens hawaiensis, assembly GCF_021521415.1. Taxonomy (NCBI): domain Eukaryota; kingdom Viridiplantae; phylum Streptophyta; class Magnoliopsida; order Asterales; family Asteraceae; genus Bidens; species Bidens hawaiensis. Next base: position 50,896 of record NW_027495963.1, read on the forward strand.
TCTGTGTTCCCGTCCACGGCCCCGTGGTTGGTGGGCACGGCCCCATGCTTTTGCTTCCAGGTTTTGTCTTTTCTTGTATCAGAAGCATGGGGGCGTGTTTCTTGAGGCATGGGGGCGTGTTTCTTTGTTTTCTTGTGTTTTCTTCTGTTTTTCTTCGTCTTTTTGCTTGTTTCTTTGTTTGAGGCTTGGTTTCACCTGAAATTATGTTTTATTATAATAAGTAGCCTTTTATGCTATGTTATTAGATAGAAATTGCAGTTTTTAGATATTATTTATGCCGGAAAGATGTACATTTCTATGTACATCAAACATCCCCACACTTGAACATTGCTTGTCCTCAAGCAATCTTCTTATAAATATCCTCTAAAAACAGCAAATTTAGATTATAGCTATCCATTAAGTGAGCTCCAAGAAGACGAAACAAAATATCCAATCTTTATGTTAGTGATAAATAAGAGAGAACTTTTGTTTTTATGAACTTCCATTTATGCAAAACGTCACGTTCTCACAATGTTCACTCACACTCGGTTTTATATCTGATCATACATGTGATGTATGTATGTGAACACTATTAGCCAAAATGCAACTTGTGATAAATAAACTTGTAACAAGTTCAAATTTCCACCTTTTGAAGAGTTGCATAGATTAGAAGGTAAAAAGGGGTTTCGGTTTAGTGTGAGTAGGAATTGGTATTTTGTGGTGGTTCAAGGGTTAATGGTAAATACAGCTTCTACTATTTGTCGGGAGTTTTGAGATGTCTTCAATGGTTAGCTCCTTTTTCTCCGAGAATTTTTTTTATATACCTAATGACTCTTTTAAGGTCAGATCGTCAAGACCAGTTTTATCGAGGATGTGGATCAATTCTTCCTCAATCCTGTTCTGAATATAACTTCCAACTCTAATGGATCATTCGGCTTTGAGCCTAATGGCCCCCACCCTCATTAGTTCGGTATATTCATGCTGAGACTGAGTTTGACTTTTTCTACATCTTCCTTCGTGGGACCAGTTTCCGCAACCTAAGCATCGTTCATATCTTTTCGCTCTTCTCTTCATTGAGTTTTTGGAAATTCCACAGAATGGTAGCCTTTGTTCGTCTTGTCGCCACTTTTTCTTCACCTTATTGCTAAAGAGAAAGATTCTCTCCCTAAGTTCTGGAGGCAACCTAGGTTTTGTGAAGTGTATTGAAATCGAAAGAATGCATTTCCAGTTCTTTAGGGTCTGCCGGTAAAAGATCAGTGTTGTCTTTTACCAGTGAAAATGGATAAAGTGATCGGGTTTTTTTCTTTTTTTTTTTGGGTTTTGTAATTTGATAATGGGCTTGATGGAATTGTGTAGATATTACCTTCTTCCTTATACAACTATTCGTGTGGTCTTATAATGAATAATTGCGACAAGTTCTAAATCACACGAAACATATGACTCGCTCAAAGCTTCCGAAAAAAATATTTATATGGCATGAAGTTTATCTCACAGTAACAGAGGAATTGGGTATTAACGCCATATTTTGCATAAATTTATTCTCAATATTACAAAACATTTTCTTACTTTTTCACTTTTATGTAATGACTGGTTATTAGCAAAAAAATTTCTTGGTTTTCTTTTTAGGTTTATAATAATCTTTGTTTGCTGCAAAAATATTTGTTTTAGAGAATTTTTATAATTAGTTGGACAAACAATTGGTCAAGTAATTCCCCTCCCCACACTTGAATCTCACATTGTCCTCAATGTAACAAGATTCATGCAAATATAAAAATTCTAATTTATGGGTAAAAATGGAGAGTTACTTCCCTACGAGTTAACGAAATTTCGACAGAGCGTCCCCTATTTTTCGTCCGTTTTCCTGTTTTTGTACCTGTATAATATAAAACTGCAAACATCCGCAAACAACCAGGCATAAAAACCTAAAATTGGGTATGGAATCATCTGTCCCTTTGCCCTATCGGGCTAAATTAGTATCTAATATAATGTCTTTGGCACCCACGGCCATAAAAGTATCCAAACCAACATAAACACAAACAAACAAGTACGATGAAAGCACGCCCCCGTAGATGCCGGGGCTGCCCCCGTGTTTTTTTCAAATTTTTATTTTTTTTATCAAGTAAAACAAAAAAGAAAACAAATATTTACAAGGCCTACTTTTGTGAAGGTCTTGGCCAGACCTTGTTTCCTTAATCTCTTATTTAAAAAGTTTGGAGGGTTAGTACCTCCAAAACTTCTTTAAGTGGACCGTCGATGTATGGTAGTCGATGTCCATTTACTTTGAACTTCTAGCCGTTTGAATTTGAAATTTCGATGGTTCCATAGTCAAAAACTGTTTCAACAACGTATGGACCTGTCCATCGGGATTTCAGTTTTCCTGGGAAAAGACGTAAACGAGCGTTGTATAACAGTACATGATCACCAGCTTGAAATTTTCTGTTTCCTTTTAAATGAGCGTCGTGCATGCGTTTAGTCTTCTCTTTGTAGGACCAGGAATTTTCATAGGCCAATGTTCTCAGTTCCTCGAGCTCACGAATTTGATCTTCCCGGTTTACTCCGGCGGACATTAGATCAAAATTCACTGCTCTGAGGGCCCAGTAGGCTTTGTGTTTTAATTCTATTGGTAGATGACATGCCTTCCCGTAAACGAGCTTGAAGGGTGTCGTTCCTATGGGAGTTTTGTAGGCCGTCCTGAGGGCCCACAATGCGTCTTCTAACTTTCCTGCCCAATTTTTGCGATTCATCCCCACACTTCTTTCCAAAATTCTCTTAATTCCTCGATTTGAGACCTCTGCCTGCCCACTGGTCTGCGGGTGATATGGTGTTGCTAGTCGGTGTTGAACCCCATACCGTGCTAAGACCTTGTTCATCAGGGTATTACATAAGTGAGTACCTCTGTCGCTGATTAGGGCTTTCGGAGTACCGAATCTTGAGAATAACTTTTTCAGAAATCGTACAACTACTCGAGCATCGTTGGTGGGAAGAGCTTGTGCTTCTACCCATTTAGATACGTAGTCGACTGCTACAAGAATGTATTTATTTCCGAATGAGTTAGGAAATGGGCCCATGAAATCTATCCCCCATACATCAAAGATTTCACAAATTTGAATGCCTTTTGAGCCATCTCATTTTTTGATGAGCTGTTCCCGGCTCTTTGACAAGCATCACATGCTTGGATCAAAGTATGTGTATCTTTGTATATAGTGGGCCAGAAAAATCCTGCGTCAAACACTTTCCTGACCGTGGTGGCAGTACCGTGGTGTCCGCCAGTTGGTCCTTCATGGCAATGTTTGAGAATGTCTAAGGCCTCATTGCCTGCCACGCACCTACGAATGACTTGATCCGCACCTATCCTAAACACGTATGGATCTTCCTAGAAGTAAAACTTAAGGTCGGAGAAGAATTTATTCCGCTGTTGATGGGTAAGTCCTTTTCTGAGGATCCTACAAGCTAAGTAATTTGCGAAGTCGGCATACCAAGGACTTTCGCCTTTTTCCTCTATGACTCCTTGAATGTGCATGAGAACCTCATGTGGGAAATTATCGTTGATAATTTCTTCGTGAAGTTTTTCGGGAGTTGGACATTCTAATCGTGAAAGATGGTCTGCGGCTACATTTTCTGCTCCCTTCTTGTCTTTAACCTCGTTGTCCAATTCTTGGAGTAGTAGGATCCACCGGATGAGTCTAGGTTTGGCATCTTGCTTGTTGAAGAGGTAACGTATGGCGGCATGGTCGGTGTAAACTATGGTTTTGGAAAGAACTAGGTAGGATCTAAACTTTTCAAAGGAAAAAACTACTGCTAATAACTCTTTTTCTGTTGTGGTGTAATTCTCCTGTGCATCGTTAAGAGTTTTACTGGCATAGTAAATTGGGTGCAAGTGCTTTTCTTTGCGTTGTCCAAGTACGGCTCTAACTGCAAAATCACTTGCATCGCACATGATTTCGAATGGAAGGGTCCAGTCGGGTGTGGTCATGATTGGTGCGTTGATGAGTTTGTCTTTTAGTGTATTGAATGACTCAACACACTCCTCAGAGAAGACGAATGGTGTGTCTTTCTCTAGAAGTTTGGTCATAGGTCTTGAGATTTTTGAGAAGTCTTTTATGAAGCGGCGGTAGAAACCTGCGTGACCTAGAAAACTTCTAATGGCTTTGACTGAACTTGGTGGCGGAAGTTTAGATATGGTTTCTATTTTGGCCCTATCAACTTCTAGTCCGTTTTGAGAAATCTTGTGACCTAGAACAATGCCTTCATTCACCATAAAGTGGCATTTTTCCCATTTGAGCACTAGATTTACTTCTTCACACCTAGCTAGCATTTTGTCTAGGTTTTTTAGACAATGATCGAATGAGTTTCCAAAGACTGAGAAGTCGTCCATAAAAACTTCCATAGAGTTTTCGATCATTTCATGAAAGATGGCCACCATGCAACGTTGGAAGGTGGCAGGAGCATTACATAATCCAAACGGCATTCTTCGGTAAGCGAAGGTTCCGTATGGACATGTAAAAGTAGTTTTCTCCTGATCTTCAGGAGCAATGGGAATCTGAAAGTATCCGTAAAATCCATCAAGAAAACAGTAGAACATTTTTCCAGATAATCGTTCGAGCATTTGGTCTATGAAAGGAAGTGAACAATGATATTTTCTTGTAGCATCATTAAGCTTCCTGTAATCAATGCAAACTCTCCAGTCTGTGATTGTCCTCATTGGTATTAGTTCGTCCTTCTCGTTCATTACGACCGTCATTCCTCCTTTCTTGGGTACTACTTGAATGGGACTAACCCAAGGTGAATCCGAGATCGGGTAGATTAATCCGGCATCAAGCAGTTTGATTACTTCCTTTTTCACCACGTCTTGCATGTTGGGATTGAGACGTCTCTGATGTTGGACCACGGGTTTGTACTCTTCCTCCATGAGGATTTTGTGAGTACAAAAAGAAGGACTGATGCCCTTGATATCCATGATCTTCCATGCGATAGCTTTCTTATGGTTTTTGAGAACCTTAAGAAGTTCGTCTTTCTCTTCTTTAGAAAGGTGAGATGAAATAATTACTGAGAGTTGAGAATCTTTTTTCTAGAAAGGCGTATTCGAGATGTTTTGGTAGTTCTTTTAACTCTAAGGCTGGTGGTTCTTCGATTGATGGTTTCGAATTTTCATGTTTCAATGATTTCGTATATCGTTTCTGATTCTTCGTGGTAGTTGTTATTGAAATTTTCGTTCTCTAAAATGGGTTTGTTGAGTGTTTTGTCTAAAACTTGTGTTTCTAAGGGAGTATTGATGGAGGAATCTCGCATATAGCAACTTACGATGGAGTCTATGATGTCAACACAATATAACGTGTTATCGGTTTGTTGCGGATATTGCATAGATTTTCCTATGTCAAAAGTGATTGCCTCGTCATTGACCCTGAGAGTGAGTTTGCCGATGCAAACATCAATGATAGCCTTTGCGGTGGATAAAAAGGGTCTTCCTAAAATTAGAGGTACGCTTTTGTCTTCCTCCATGTCTAGAATCACAAAATCTACTGGGAAAACAAACTTGTCAATTTTGACAAGCATGTTTTCAACAATGCCCCGAGGATATTTAACAGATCGGTCAGCTAACTGAATGCTCATGCGGGTGGGCTTTGGTTCTCCTATCCCAAGTTTTGCAAAAACCGCATAAGGCATTAAATTAATACTAGCTCCTAGGTCAGCCAGAGCATTGCTAACAGATAAATTTCATATGAGACAAGGGATAGTAAAGCTCCCTGGATCGGTCATCTTTGTCGGTAGCTTGCTTTGGAGGACAGCTAAACATTCTTCACTTAGGGTAACATGTGAGAGCTCCTCTAGCTTTCTTTTGTTTGTCAGCACTTCTTTGAGAAACTTGGCATATTTTGGCATCTGAGCAATAGCTTCGACAAAAGGGACGTTGATATGGAGTTGCTTAAAGAGTTCTAGAAACTTCCCATACTGGGCTTCCAATCGTTCCTGCTTTAGTCTTCCAGGGTATGGAATAGGCGGAACATAGGTTCGGACTGGCTCCTTAGGCTGTACTGTGCTTTTTGGGGTCAGCCTTTCCTGCGTTTCATCAGGAGACTTTTTCTCCATAACCGGTCCTGAAGTTGGTGAGACAAAAGTGGTTGTACCACTCCTGAGTGTAACGGCGTTAGCTGTTGCATTCGGGTTAGTGATTGTATTGCTTGGAAGAGTGTCAGGTGGTCTTTCGAATAATTGTCGGGCAATTTGTCCGATTTGGGTTTCTAGGTTCTGAAGTGATGCTTGTTGACTTTTGAGATCGGCTTCATGGTTTAATAATACTTCGCTGATATCAACAGCTCTTGAGTCGGCTTTCTTCTCTCCTTCATTCGTTTTGGTCATTAGTTGGATTAGTATTTCTTCGATTTTCGAGTAGCTTGGGTTTTGATGGCTACTAGAACTTTGATCTTGAAATTGAGGTTTAGGCTGGAAGGGTTGATTCATTGGTCGTTTTTCGAATCCGGATAAAGGTTGAGTGTTACTTCCGTCTTTCCAGCTGAAATTAGGGTGGTTTCTCCATCCTGGATTGTAGTTATTGCTGAAAGCGTTGTTCTGTCGAGCGATGAAATCGACCTCTTCCATGGCCATAATGACTTGTTTACAGTCACTTGTCTTATGATTTCCTCCACAAGTGTCACAGGTGGGTTTGGTTTTAGATAGTTCGGCTTGAAGTTGTTCGAATTTTTAGAAAGAGGTTCAAGCTGTGTTGTGACAAGAGTGTTGGAATCAACGTGGTGTATTCCTTTATGGGTAGGTGTAGATCTTGGTGGGTTGTAAGCGAAACTCTTCTTTGCGGCCTTTTCCAGGACTTCAAATGCTTCGTTAGGTGATTTGGATCCCAGGTCTCCACCAGCGATTTGGTCGATGGCCTGTTTGTTTTGACTGGATTGTGCGTCAAAGAAAGTTTGTACTTGTAACCATACGCTCAGTCCATGATGTGGGCATCTTCTTAGAAGAATTTTGTATCTTTCCCATGCTGCGTGTAACGATTCGTCATCATCGGTCCGGAATCCGGTAATGCTGGCTCGGTATTTGGCAGTTTTATCGGGCGAAAAATATTTGAGGAGGAACTGTTCAACCATCTGGTCCCAAGTGGTGATGGAACCAGAGGAAAGGGACTCTATCCATTCTAAGGCTTGACCCCTTAGAGAGAAAGGAAAGAGTTTGAGTTTGATTTGATCGTCCGAACAATTTTGAATTTTAAAGGTTCCGCAGATTCGTAGGAATCGAGATATGTGAGAAAGAGGGTCTTCGTCGAGGAGATCATGAAATTGAACTGAATTTTCCACCATATGAATGGTGCTTGATTTGATTTCGAAATTTTCGGTGATTTCGGGTGGAGCCACTCCATTGCCGTAGCCTTCGAGAGTTGGCTTGGAATATTGGCTCATGTTCAGCTCATTATTCTGGGCCGCCATCATTTCTTCGGTTTGATTTTCTCCTGATGTGGCGGCGTCTACTGATTCATCTTTTATTGCTTCTGCGGTTTCTGTAGTCCGTTTAGGAGTTCGTCGACGAAAGAGTCGTTCCGGTTCAGAAAGTGGAGAAACAAGCTCGGGCTCAAAAGTAGAGGACATACATGAGGCTAAATCAAAATAAAACTAAAGTAAAAGTTAGCTAATGTTAATCTAAAGGTTAGTCTAAGTTAAGCGACGAGTTAGGCTAAGCTATTTTAATTTATACTAAGGTCTAAGTTAATTAAGCTAAAGTAAAGTAAGGTAACTAAAGGTAAAAAGTAGGTAGGCTAGCCGGAAAATTATATATTTTAGTATTTAGTAAAAAAAATAAAGATAAAATAAAATAGAAGTTAAAAAATTTGTACAATTATAGACATTGATTAAATTAAAACTTGGATTGTTCTTAAAAACGTACCGTGTCCCCGGCAGCGGCGCCAAAACTTTGATGTGTGCGTGCGTGTGGTATAATATAAAAGGATGGAATTAGTTGCTTTTGCACAAGATCGTGTTTTAAATTTATAAAAGTGATTTCTTCAAAGACTAAACACACACAAAATAGGCAAGTGTACCTATCGTATATGTAGAATATTGGTAAGAACCAAGTATCCATCCGTGGACACAAATGTTTCTAATGATAAATCGTTGTTTTACTTTAATCGGCCTCGTGCAAGTTGAGCACGCCCCCGTGCATTTTTATGACATGTACCAGATTTGTTTTGTCTTTTGTGTGAGGTGGCAACGGCCCCGTGGTTGGTGGGCACGACCCCGTGGTTTTTAGTGACATGTGATAAATTCTTTTTTGTCTTTTCTGTGTTCCCGTCCACGGCCCCGTGGTTGGTGGGCACGGCCCCGTGCTTTTGCTTCCAGGTTTTGTCTTTTCTTGTATCAGAAGCATGGGGGCGTGTTTCTTGAGGCATGGGGGCGTGTTTCTTTGTTTTCTTGTGTTTTCTTCTGTTTTTCTTCGTCTTTTTGCTTGTTTCTTTGTTTGAGGCTTGGTTTCACCTGAAAGTATGTTTTATTATGATAAGTAGCCTTTTATGCTATGTTATTAGATAGAAATTGCAGCTTTTAGAGATTATTTGATGCCGGAAAGATGTACATTTCTATGTACATCAGTAATTGATGTAATATGTGAAGTGTGAATGAATACCTCATGATGATGGAAAGGGTATTTATAGCCGGTGGTTTGGGGGGGGGATATTATTGGTACATGTTGGTACATGTTTGTCAGTAGTTCATAGTCTAGTATTTGTTATCGAGTCTGTAATATAGTTAATGGTTTGTTTATGTTTTGTTTTGTAAACTAGCGAAGTTATCAGCAAGTTCGCTATGGCGAACTTGCTGATTTAGCGAGGTTACTGACAACTTCGCCAGTGGCGAAGTTGTCGTGTTTAAATACACTGTTTCAGCCGAAACAGAAGAGAACGTGAGTTAGGGTTTTTGGTTACGCTTTGTTTCGTTTTGTTCTCTGTAACAGTGACTTACTGTCACGTGTTTAGTTATTCAATATAACGTGTTTACCTTATAGCTCGTGTTCATTGTTCGTGTATTCAATCTCTACAATATCTACACTCGTACCTATATACGCAGGGATTCCGCACCTGCGTTGTTAGAGATTTCCCGTGTACGATCCGCGTTCAGGAACCTACAATTGGTATCAGAGCCTTAGGCTCTTACGCTATGGTTCGAGATCTGCGTTTTTGGTGTTTCTGGCACGTTTCTGTGCGTTTTCGGCCGAACAGCCGCCGCAGGCGAAGTTATTGGGTTCAGGCGAAGTTGTCGCTTAAATTTTAGGGTTTAGGCGAAGTTAGCAGCCAGGCGAAGTTATGGCCAGGCGAAGTTATGAACAGGCGAAGTTATGGCCAGGTGAAGTTATGGCCAGGCGAAGTTATGAACAGGCGAAGTTATGGCCAGGCGAAGTTATGGCCAGGTGAAGTTAAAAAAAAAAAAAAAAAAAAAAAAAAAAAAAAAAAAAAAAAAAAAAATTTGTTTGGAGTTTTCGTCTGTATGGCCGGGTGTACACGATTATTGTGAGACCAAAGATGTTGTTCCGTCAACGAGTGATCTTGTTATCTCTTGGTCTTACGTGTGAACAAATACGTGTCAACTCTGGATTTGGAGTTGAGGTTGTGAATGGGATATTGTTTGAAACTGGATATTGACACATATTCGGGTGTTTGTGGGCAATGAAATTGTTGTTGTTCGTGGTTGACCAACCGAAGAAAGTCAAATTGAACTGAAGGTTTTCGTCATTACTGGATTGCGGTCAGAGCATATTATTTATGTTATCTTCAAGGCGTTCGAGAATTGGATCCTGAAACGTGATGCTTATTTATACGAGTGAAGATTCTGGAACAAGTTGGATTTAACCGGGAATTAAAGTCTCTATGTTCTTGATTGTTATCCCTGGTGATTGAAGATGCTTCGGATTAATTAATGGTCATGTGTTAGATTCTGTCAAGGTGGTTTTGTGATGAAATTGATTACCTGATGTTGAGTAGTTGAAGATTAAACCTTATCGTATGCCGACGAGTTGGTGAAGTTGTGGAGGAAGCCCAACTTCATGTGTTGGTGAAGTCAGATGGACTCACGTGATTGGTTGAGATGATCTATTGGCACGAGGATGCATGCATTTCAAAGACCTCAATCGTTATAGTCGGAGAAGCTTACACTGAAGGGGAGATCTGATATGGAAGACGCTGGTGATTGGTAGATTTATGAAGCTACAGGACAGTTTCAGACACGGCTGGTTGACTGCAAACAGAAGATCATCAGTTAAGAGGGAGTCTGTTAGTGCATGTTTTGTAACAGATGATCTTTCGTGTTTGTTAGAATTGAGAGCAACGGTCAAAGGGGAGACTGTTGGTGCATTCTGTGACCGTCGCTATGCAATTCTGACCAGCGGATCGTCACAGGCGAAGTTAGCACAACTTCGCCTAGGCGAAGTTATAACAACTTCGCCAACGGCGAAGTTGTAACAACTTCTGCCTTAGGCGAAGTTATCACAACTTCGCCCTAGGCGAAGTTATGAACAACTTCGCCTACTGAAGCCCAAGCCCGTGAAGATTGTCTATATATACATGTGTCGTGTTAGGTTATGCAGAGGGAATCCAGTAATTCAGAGAGTGTGTGTTACAGTTTGAGTGTCAAGAGAGAGCAAGAGAGTGAGAGTCGTGTGAGACGACCCGAGGTAGAGCTCACCTCGGGTCAGTCGTGTTTCTGTTTATGTTACGGTATGTAACGTGTTTTATTATTATATGAATCTGCAGATTTGATTATCCATTCTTGTATTTGTTTGTGTATTTGATCGTGTACGTGTTTGTGTTCTTCGTCTATACACCATATACGAGTCTAGGAGGATTCCGCACTCCTAGACCTCGTGCGGATCTCGTATCTATCAGCACCGGGACTAACAAGAGTCGGTGGATGTGACTTCTTACTGGTTCAAGTCTACGTGGATGACATCATTTTTTGCTGCATCAAGAGTATCCATGTGTCAAGATTTTGAGGCTTGTCATGAAGAAACGATTCGAGATGAGTGCTATGGGTGAACTAACTTTCTTTCTAGGATTGCAGGTTGATCAGAAGAAAGATGGAATGTTCATTCATCAAACAAAGTATGTTCATGATGTGCTGAAAAGATTCAAGATGGAGGACAGTTCTCCATATGACACTCCAATCTGCGTCAATCACAAATTGGGAGCTGAATCAGATGGTGACGCAGATGTGGGACCCTACTCTGTATCGGGCGATAATAGGTTCTTTAATGTATTTAACTGCTTCTAGGCCTGATATAATGTTTTCTGTTTGTCTTTGTGCTCGCTTTCAGGCAAACCCAAAGGAATCTCACATGAAAGGTGTGAAGAGGATTTTGCGGTATCTCAAGGGCAAGCCGAAACTAGGATTGTGGTACCCAAAGGGAGGAGACGTTGAACTGGTGGCATATACTGATTCTGATTATGGAGGTTGTAATCAGAGTCGGAAGTCAACAACAGGAGGCTGTCAGTTTCTTGGAGGAAGATTAGTTTCCTGGCAGTGCAAGAAACAGACATCAGTCGCAGTTTCAACTTGCGAAGCTGAATACATGGCAGCATCCAACTGCTGCTCTCAGGTTTTATGGATTCAGCAACAATTGCGCGACTATGGTCTGAATTTCTTACTCACTCCTATTTTAATTGATAACACTGCCGCCATCTCAGTAATTAACAATCCCGTGAAGCACAGTAAAAGTAAGCATATTGACATTCGTCATCACTTCATACGGGATTGTGCTGAGAAGAAACTGATCAAGATCGAAAAAGTTGATACACTTGAAAATTTTGCTGACTTGTTTACAAAAGCGTTTGATAAATCCAGATTTCAAAACCTAATTGAACTAAATGGGATGATCAATCCCGAGTAACCATGTCTTTGTTTTTGATTTAAAAAAAAAAAAAAAAAAAAAAAAAAAAAAAAAAAAAAATGAGTCTTTATTGCTTAAAATTAGTCGGTTACCTCGGTTTGATGGACATCTCCTCGGATATGTTTTGGTCCTTGTTTTCGACTTAGGAAATGAGGATAGCCATTAACCGGAAGACTGAAAGTAACTGGGGCAGTGTTGACATGTTTTTCTTTCAGTTGCTGAAAATTAGTCGGTCATTCTTAGTAAGAAGGACACATACTTGCATGTGGTCGGTCCAGCTGATCCAATGGATCTTCAGGATAGCCGTTTACCTGATGACTTTGACATGATTGGGGCAATTGAATTCAAAACTTTATTTTGGGAAATGAAATTACTTTTCAAGTCTATTACTTCGTAAGAAGTTCTTTGCTGTGTTTAAAAGAAAATTGATCCACCCTTGGAAAATGATATGTATACTGACTATGTGTGCCTAACTAGTGAAGTTATTAAGCTTAAAAGGCTTTAGAACAGTCATTGTATGTCATGGTAATTTTAATGGTGCGTAAAAGTGTATGTGATACTAACCTAAATTTACTCGAATTTAATGTGGAAACTCCTTAAGAGTTTTGCATGTCTTCATACATATCTTTTCGAAGGATAGGCAGAAAAGCAACTACCCAGTCATACACGAGCCCGTGAGTGTTCTGATTCCCGTGAAGAAAGCATTTCAAGACACTGCAGTGATCCAGATTCGGGACTTGCAGTAGTTTAGTACTCCGATGAAAACTCTTATGTGTGATTAAAAAAAAAAAAAAAAAAAAAAAAAAAAAAAAAAAAAAAAATGTACTTATGAGAAGTAGTGACAATAAACACGAGAACCGACACTTCTCAAGATTTCTCAAGTTTGGAGTAAGAAGAAAACGGGAAGCAGACAACGAGTATCTACAAGTTAATCAGACACTATGGGTCGAAGTCAATTCGGGGTGACTTGGGTATAGCCAAATACGCTTTGAGAATAGATAGAAGGCATCATTACCTCTGAGTTGTTGCCAACTTAAATTTTTGAGCTTAACTGAACCTTAATCCGTATCACAGAAACAATGAAAACCATTTAAGTTATTACATGCTTATAACCTGCTTCTCTATGTCATAATACAGCCAAACACGGATCCAAGTGACAGTCACGTAGTTAGTATGATTCCTGTTAGGATCTTTTCTAAAACATGGTGGTCCCCTGACTAGACTGAAATTTGATCCCTTGTTTCGTAAAATAAGTTTTTCCTATTTTTTAAGTTGTATTAATTTTGACTGGTTACTTGGACATGACCATTTTAGTTATAACTCTTTTTGGAAGCTTCCAAGGTTAAATGACAAATTTTTCAAACTTAAAGGGCTGATTTTGTAGTTACTGGCGAAGTTGTTGAATTTGGCGAAGTTGTTGAATTTGGCGAAGTTGTGCTTAACTTCGCCATGGCGAAGTTATTCGTAACTTCGCCAGACACAACTCCGCCCTATATATGTTCTGTTTCAACACTGTAGCTCTTTCATAAATCTTCCGGCGAACATAAAACCTCAAATCCTTCGGCGATCTTTATACTCAATCGTCTTTTCGATCTTGTGTTTCTTGTTACTATTATTCTTGTGGTATGTGTTATCACTTGTATCTTACCTCTCTCGTTCGTAATAGTTTACCCGGTTCGAGACCTTGGATCGTCGGTCTTTCAAAACCAAGTTTTTCCGACCCTTTGTTACGTGATCATGGACGAGCCTTACGTCTCAAATCCTTTGAAATATGTTGTTCTTCACTTATAAATCATCGATTTTGTCCGAAAATCATCGGACAAAATCGATTGAATCTGAACAGTCGCTGGTTCTGGTTCTGGCGAAGTTAAGGTTTTGGCGAAGTTATCCTCAACTTCGCCAGTGGCTGAAGTTCGCCAATGACGAAGTTGTCCCCAACTTCGCCCTCGGCTTAAGTTCTCCAGTGGCGATGTTAACCGTAACTTCGCCAAGAATTTAACTTCGCCTATTTCAAATGCCTTATCAGTTTTCAGACGAACTTAAGGACGAAGCGAAGTTGTCTCCAACTTCGCCTCACCCTTAACTTCGCCTGTACTGGTTACCTCACAACTTCGCACTTGGTTCTATGCGAACTTGTGGAATACACTACTGCTCTCTAACTTGTCTTGTTTGGTGCAGATATGGCTGCTGTTGGAGGAACTGGTGGTAATGACGGTGATGACCAACGACAATTCTTTCCATCCCACAACCAATATATCACCTTAGATCCAGATGCACGAGGCTTAGATGATTTCAGGGAGATTATCACATTTCTCCAGCGATCAAGGATATTTCATGCTTTAACGACAACACTGCCCATCTCCCTGCCAAACATTGAGGACTTCTGGAAGACAGCTTACCTTGATTGCAGGGCTGAGCCTTCGGTGATACGAG